>NW_027273687.1:0-13638 GCF_040938485.1 Diadema antillarum | reverse complement strand
AGTCCTTCGAACTGTTCAAAACTGAAGGCGCCCTGCCTTACCGGAAACTCCACACATTGATTTTTATTTTGGAAATACATTTCAGAATAAACGGATTTCGACAGCTGCTGGACAATACTTGGCACATACTCAGCTCATGCCATTGATTATGCTATTTGAATCTCGTACAAACAATATAGATGACTAACAAACTGAGTGTTGGAAAAGAGAACATTAGGACAGAATGGATGATTAAAATGACCCATAGATCTACTCATCACGTGAAAGAACGAAACACGTTGATAATCGTGATGACATAGCTTAACAAGTGACAGATCGCGATGTACGTGTCCTAAATCGAAAAGATTTGACAAAGAGCAAACAAAAGTTTGGAATGGTGACAAACGACCGGCCATGCCCTCAAAAGCGTGTAAGACGCGTCTCCCAATGCATCCCATCCTTTTGTGTCTTGTCCTTGCACACTGGAGGAGCACGCTCCATGGAGTGACATTTAAGCGGGCCATCTTATCTGTCCTGCCAGCTCTATTTATCATCAGACACAGTGGGAGTGTGGTGACCTCTGCCAGGGGAAGGGGTAAGGTTACAGGAGGTCAGTGAAGCAACAGGGACTTGCACAGAGTCTTCTGGTCGAAGTTAAGTGGGCAGGAAATTAGGAGAAGAATCCTCACTCCCTCAGGGAGCAATGAGATAACTCGCTGTCAGGCCATTTTCAGGGTATCCATTTTTACGGTCTCTTCCGTTTCTGACTGCTCCCTCTCTCTCTATCTAACTTGTTCAGATATTCTTTGGTTGTTGAGGTTGATTCTTGCTCGTCTTTTAAAACTCTCTCATATGATTCTAAGACGAATCGCTCCCCGACCCGATTAAAACCCGATTTAAGCATTATTTTGGAAACAAATTTGCGCTATAATACTTTATGTTTTATTTCAACATGTAAAAGTTGAAAGAAGTCTGTGTGAGAAGTTCAAGCATGACACACACATTACCTCATCTTTTTTTTTTCTCGGAAATGACATTTTTTTTTTTATAGCGCGAATAAAATATCGCTGTCCGAAGTATCCTGGAAATTCTCGCTATATCACATTCCATTTAGCAGTTATTGAATGCACAGCTTGCAGCATTAAATGGTGTGTACAGTTCTGGTCGAGGTGAAGATTTAGATTTTAACGTTTTGTGAGATATTCAGAAACCACTCTATGAGATGTCAAAGAGCATGCAGTTATAAGGGGGTATCAAAAGTTTATTCGATGAAAATCGGTTTTGAAGTGGCTGAGATATCCAAAACCAAAGTGAAACAAAAAGATACTAATAAAGTTGGGGCATGTCGCCTTTTATCATTAGCACTTTTTGGGATATTTCAGCCATTTGAAAACCAATTTTCATCAAATAAACGTTGAATCCTTCTTAAAATCACATGCTCTTGCATATTTCATAAGAGGCTTTTCATTATCTCACTTAGGAATGTTCAAAACATGAATCCCTACCTCAACCAGTACTGTACAAGTTCTAATGTTAAGTTTATTTTTGCTAACTCGGGAGACTGAAATGTGTGGGGAATTGCATGTACCATTCAATAAGATATCACTACAAAATATTTCTTTAAACATGCTAAATATGCACACGAATATCAATAATCAGATTATAGGAATATATTTCTGAATCCTCCCAACATACGTTTGTAAATAATCAAAGCGACGATATTCCGTTCTTTTTTTCTCTCTCTCTTAAGGGAACAATCCACAAGGAAGATGTATTGTCAAATACGACATACCATCATTACTTAAAAGAACGACATCAACAACCAAGCAACCAAATGCTATGCAAAAGCATTGATATCGTAAAAATCAAATTTGAAATGTAGTGACATTCTTTTGCAATTAAATGGCAAAATTGAGTGCATTAGAAGTGATTACTCATCTTTCAAAGATGAACCTATAGGCTACCACTATATTTGACGGACGCATCCGAGATCGAGTGCACAATTCCCCGCCAAGTAATATCTCTGCCATCATCAGTGTTTGCATGTCGGCGAACCCATGCCCAGTATCTCTTGTAATGCAATCCATATAGTTGAGATGTTTTCTTTCTGTATAGGGCCTATATTTCTCCAATTCACAAATTGTCATTCCTTTAATTACATATACCAAGTAAGAAATTATCTCACATCCGCATCTGGGAATCTACACCCTACAAGCAATGCTTCTATGTAGATTTCTCATATTTCACATGTTTTGTCTTATAAGCTGTACTTGACAATTCATCCAGGCTTTTATATTGTGATGTTTATGTTTTATGTATTTGTTGAAATGTGGAATATGGAACAATAAAAAACAAACAAAACAAACTATGGACAGTGTATTCTCAAGGAAATTACATCACATATGGTTTGTTCCTTGGCACCAGCAAGTCGTGTTCTACTACAAGCTACAACTGAAGAAATGTGAATTCTTTGGATTCCGAGATAAGCGAGTTATTTAGTACACAAATGATTACACTGCAAGAACCTACTACTGGTGTACTTGTTCTATGCTTGATTATCAAATGAACATGAACCACCTGGTTTTGTTTACATAACAAAATATACATTTGATAAAAGACATTGAAATCAGGCGTATCCAAGAAATAATTTTGTCTCTAATCTCCCATGTGGATGTATAGTTTCATCTCATATTTATGTCATTAGTCAACCGATTATCATGTTCACGGGCTGTCTACCAAGTACAGGTCCTGTATTTAAGACTGTATATAACATATTATAGCGCCTTCATCTCACCTATGATCGCGTCGTTGTTTTGTTGTTTCTATAATACGGCCTGCTTCAAAGATAGAGTCTTTCACCAAATGTCTAATCAAAAGCGGAAATTCTATTAAGCGAGCCATGGGGTGAATCTCCGCTTTGCGACGTTAGGGAGAATTTGGAGGAAGAACGCCACTTTCATATTCTAGGCGACATAGATGGGAGTTCTCAAGCGAGTTACGCTTCTTGTTTTCTTTGTGAGTGACGAAATCTACCTTGAGTGATCAGTCATTGCCATTGACGTCTGAACCGTGTATTGTCAACGGAGCCGATTGAAGAAATACAAATATATTAATTTCCCACTCACTTTGCTTGATTATGCTAACGATGAAAGTGGAAATCGGTAAAAAAAGAAAATTTCTCAAGTTGTAATGCTAACGAATGCAAATACCTGTATACGTCATTATCAATGTGTAGCTGGTTTAAGTCGAAACACATATACATCTGGTGGAAGTCGAAACACAGAAATTTCGAGAAACATAGGTGGTCTTGTCATCATGAGGAAACATTGATTAGGGCTGTTTACAAATCTCCGTGGTATACCACTCTATGGCCTTATACTTCTTCGTCTTCATAGAGTGATAATAATGATTTCAACTATTTAGTTGCAAATTCATCTAATCATTTCCACACCTAGTCTGATGAAGAGGATAAACAAAGTAAAAAGTGACAAGTAAACGGAGAAAAAAGGTATAACAAACATGTAGATGCTAAAACATCTCAGAGAATGGTATATTAACAAATTCCTGCATGCCTGTCTATTGTTAATTCCAAACAGTACCAATTAAAAGGGTTACTTGAAAAGTAACAAAAAAAATTACAAAGAACGTTCAAAGAGAGAGTATGCCAGAGGAAAGTTTTAGAGCATGTAATATGTAAATTTAACGGTCGAGTGGATGATGTTTCTTTCATATTTATTTGTACTTTTTTTTGTAAAAGATGAAAGACTTGTGTCCTTTGCATGATTCATATTAGGCATTTCATAAAAGTTGGCCTTTTTGTGCGGCTCGAAATATCAAATTTATAGATAGGAATGTAGAAATTCTTAATTCGTCTAACATCGAGTACATCTTTAGATTTGTTGTCAATAAAAAAATTACCAACACATTGTTGAAATATATTGCTGTTATACAAAAACATAAACATACCAGCGAAATATTCATTGATACCATTTGAAGTTAATTCTACGAATAAAAATTGATATGACAGGAACAGGGGCTTTGAATTGGTACTCCTAACTACACTCTTCTGGTTGACATGGAAACGCTTGAATTCATGTTTTGCACAATTCTCCGTATTGTATTGCAACACATGGGATGAGGCAAGATCACAGTATAAGAGATACTTAAATGAGTATCAGAATGTACAAATTGTTATAATAATATTTACTTCTGGCCTTGGAATCTTACAACATGAACATGAAAATAGTTTGATTTTTTTTTTCAAGTCGAATTATCATCTTCATTGTTGAGTGTACCTGCAATACATATCAAAATTGCTCCCATCAATTGCCCCCTTTTTTTGATAAGATGTCTTATATTTAGATTTGATAGGCTTAGCTTATTCTCCAAGAAACACTGATCTACTGCACAAGAGTCTAAACATAATTCCTGAACCATTCTAGAATAATCTCTTAAAAGCCATAATATCTAAGTCTTTCTAAGAATAACATGTCTTATAAAATCAAATTCTTTAGAGAGATATAGAACATACCAACGATAAATTCTACATTCTCAAAAGCCGGATGTCTTGAAGTCATAAATGAGGGAATAAACTTGCCCGACTGTCTTGAAGTCAAACGAGGGAATAAACGTGCCCAGCTCTTGTGAAGTCAAATGAGGGAATAAACTTGCCAGGCTGTTTTGAAGTCAAATAAGGAAATACATTTGCCCAACTCTCTCGAAGTCAAATGAGGAAATAAAGCTGCCCAACTCTCTCTTGAAGTTAAATTAGAGAATATACTTGCCAGGCTGTCTTGAAGTCAAATGAGGGAATAAACATGTCCGACTATCTTGAAGTCAAACGAGGGCATAAACTTGCCCAACACTCTTGCAGTCAAATGAGGGAATAAACTTGCCCAACACTCTTGAAGTCAAATGAGAGAATAAACTTGTCCGACTGTCTTGAAGTCAAATGAAGGAATCATTTTCCCAACTCTCTCGAAGTCAAATGAGGGAACAGACTTGATAGACCCTCTTGAAATCAAGAGCGGGAATAAACGTGCCCAACTCTCTTGATGTCGAATGAGGGAGTAAACTTTCCAGGCTGTATTGAAGTCAAATGAGGGAATAAACATGTCCGACTATCTTGAAGTCAAACGAGGGCATAACTTGCCCAACACTCTTGAAGTCAAATGAGGGAATAAACTTGCCCAACACTCTTGAAGTCAAATGAGGGAATAAACTTGTCCGACTGTCTTGAAGTCAAATGAAGGAATACATTTTCCCAACTCTCTCGAAGTCAAATGAGGGAACAGACTTGACAGACCCTCTTGAAATCAAGTGCGGGAATAAAGGTGCCCAACTCTCTTGAAGTCGAATGAGGGAGTAAACTTTCCAGGCTGTATTGAAGTCAAATGAGGGAACAAACATGTCCGACTATCTTGAAGTCAAACGAGGGCATAAACTTGCCCAACACTCTTGAAGTCAAATGAGGGAATAAACTTGCCAGGCTGTCTTGAATTTAAATCAGGGAATTGATTTGCCCAACTCTTTTGAAATGAAATGAGGGAATAAACTTGGCATTCTGTCTTGAAGTCAAATGAGGGAATAAACTTGAAGTGCTCTCTCGAAGTAAAATAAATCGGAAGAGCAGGCGGATTACGAGATAGCCTATTATAAGCGAAGATGACTGATGAAAGGTTTTGGTTACCAGGAGGGGAACACCTTCCTTACGATCAGCGCGAGGCCCACCCAGAAGAAACCCGGTGCCTCGTTATCGCATCTCCAGCCAATAATCGGGCCATATGTGACCCTGCACCTCAAAACAAACAAAAAGTCGCCAGACATGAATTTTTAGTTAAGACCATATTCTGAAAGACAGACTTTAAGCTTTAAATTGATGTATAACTCAAATCAAATGGACTCTCCTAACCTATCTAAATATTGGAAAGAAAGCACAAATTCAGGAAAAGTTTGAACTGAGAAAAGAGGCTCTGAAGTACAGTCTCTACAGTGTCTATTCAAGCGCATAATCTTTACCAAACCATGCTGGCTGTGCGATGAATGGGACAAAAAACAGGAAGTAAACCACCAGAGTAACAACAATGAAGGGATTATCAGATTAAACTGAAATTGAGCATGCCTCATTAACACATTCTGTCCATAATTGATGCCAACTTTCAAAGCAGTAGCATTATCCGTTCAAAAGTTATTACAGTTGAAAGCGAAGAATGTGGACAAGGTTTTTCAGAAATGAAAAAGGGATTCTAAAGACACACCTAATCACACTATTCTACCAAAAATGTTCGAGATAAACTGCTTAAAAAACACACTTTCCTGCCCGTTTTATGATACCAAATTTTAGCATAATGTAAAAGAAGACCCGCTCTTTCAGAAAATATGAAAAAGCCAAGTTCGGCTAGGTTGACCCATTTCACTTATTTTCAGTCCTCACGCAAAATCAGTGTGTGCGACTTTATGTTCGTTTTGAGGTGCACTGTCACATATGTCGAGAACTTGTGTTTCGGTCAACGAGATAAGGAGACTCATGTGCAGGGGGAATAGAGATTAGGGAGACCAGACACAGGCGTTCGTCACCCTTTCCTTCGTCGCGAACGCGAGATAACATGCTCTAGTCGTCTGACTACACCCGATGTCTTCGACACGCACCGACGATCTTCTGGTTAACAACAGACTCTTCATCAATACAGGCGAGACCAGCTGAAGTCAGAGAATAATATCATGTCTTGATCTTTGAAGACCTCTCACATCAGGCACCGTGCTTACATTATTTAACGGAACTGAACATGAATTTAATCAGAATATTAGGACGTTCAGTTCAACCCTGTGCAATCATGGCAATAAAAGATAATACCCTGTAAAATAAAAGACAGACTGTACACATCGTATGAAATTTGAGCAAAAAATTTATGTTCATTGTTCCAAAATGCGCAGTCTTCTTGTGTTTTTGTTGTTCTTTTGTTCTATAGGCCTATCCTCGTTTCTCATTTTTGCTTTTTCTCCTTCCTATTACCTCACATCTTCTCGACTCATTGGGTCTGAGAAGGCGAAATAATATGACAGTGAAATAGTCTTCTTGCCTTCTTGAGCTTGTCGTAAAGTCAAGAGTCAACAAGAGCTGACATCACGCCCTCTCGACTTTTTCGTCACCGAGAAGTCGAGAAGACACGATCTTACAACTCACCATAAATCTTTTTCGAACTCTACAAGGCGGGAAGGCGCGATTGCTCACATCTTTTTTTTTTTTAATGATATGCTTTATTCGAATTTAATTTGATATCGATATTCGATATCTTGCCGTATCAGACCCGAAAAGTTCAAGAAGGCGACGATTCAATCGTCTTCTAGGTAGCACTTTACAAGCGTCCATAATCAAACACATCAGCGTACTATGCACTAACTACAGGTGTTTTAAACGTGCTATTGTTTCCATTGCTGTTACCATGGCAACACGTGCTACATCCATCTACAGGACAGGTGTAATGTGGTCCTGCAGCCTCACAGGGTGCCACAATTTACTGTGGTATACTATTGGGTAGTTACAGTGTAAACAGGAGGTGGCATTCTGTGAAGCTTTGGAGTAGGCCTAAATGCATAGAAACAATTTTGAACCATTAATTTACTTTCTCTCTCTCCATGCCCCCTATCTTTGTCTCTCTGCTTATCAATATATCTATCTATCTATCTATCTATCTATCTATCTATATATATATACATATATATATCTATATATATATATATATATATATATATATATATATATATATCTGTCTATCTATCTATCTATTTATTATCTTATTATCTCACTCATGCAAATAATTTGGCATTGCTCATAAAAATGTGGTTTGATTACGTAATCTCACTATCGCGGAGATCTCACTGATGGTAGTGTCATCTGAGTCTGTTGGAAATTTCAGAGGGAACAAGGACCTTCTAATCATGTCATTACCAGCGTGCCAATTTGTATATTCTTTCGGTCAAGTAATCAGTAAAGCCTTTACTGTAGCGTGCATACATAATGATAAGCGTTAAGTAATTGGGGTGAAGATGCGGAGAACTTTATAAGTGGCATATCGCAAACCGCGCGGGTAATTTGATTGTTGAAAGCGCGTTACAAGTATCTATAGAAATTTCTCGCTTTTGAACTTGGTGTAATTAGATTGTGTGCAAATACGCAACGGCCGTCTCTGTCGTTAATAGGGATTAAAAATAATTAGAACGACCAGTTCTCCAAACAAAAAACCGCAAACGCTGCCCGATCATTTTGCGCCCAGCTGCCGGCTAAGGGCTTTTCTCCACTAATTATGTAACATCGCGAAATCTAATCCCCTCCCCCCCCCCCCCCATTTTCCGAACCCTATACTTCGCATTGCCTTCTTTCAATAAAGTCATTAATATTCATCGGAGCTTGCGAAGGAAACAATACTTCCTAACGCGCATAGAGATGAACCTTCGAAATAGGGCATCCCTTCTATTGGCGATCCAGGACCTCTCGGGCAACGGAACACAGCAGTCTCAAATTGGTCAACTGGTCCAACGGCCAATATCAGCATCGCTATTGTTTCTGCCACCACGCGCTCAAGGCCGGTAATTGAAAGGGCTTGTCTGTCGGTGGGAAAACGGACCAGTTTCGATCTATACTGACATTACGTATTGAAGATACACGAGCGACAATAAAGTGTCTTTAGGTACAGGACTCATCGGTCAGACCTTCATGGTCGCAGGTCTACTTTCCAAGCAATGTTCGTTTTAACCACGTTATAGCTTCATGTTTTTTGTGTGTGTGTGTGTTTTAACAGTGTTATCAAAGCTGCTAATGTGGATCACAAACCTATAATATACCATTACACACCTTTATCACGTTCGAGATGACATTAACGATGCTAATCAATTAGACGATCTCTTCTATGATGGTGAGTCAACCTTAGGAGAAGCAAGAGCACACATCTCATCATAATCAGACATGACGAGGGAAATCATGATAATGTATTATTCACTCCCCCTCCTCCTCCTCCCCCTCTCCCTCCTCCCCATCATCCTTACTCCTCTTCCATCAGCCAGTCCTCCACTATATCTTCACCCTGTTCCTCCGTATACTATATGATTCCTCTCCTCTTGTCTTCTTTTCTTCCATATTCCTCTCCCTTTTCTCAATCACTCCTCAAAGAAAATTTCCTTCTCACACATTTTCCCCATTTACGACAAAAACCTTATTTGTTCATGTGATTTTACGACTGCCTTCTGTGTAATCTTCTTTTCTCTGCTCTTTCAGCATTTTCCTTTTTAACTTCATCCACCCATTCACCTTTCCTTTCCTTTGCGCAATCTGATGCTTGAAAACTGTCCGAATATTTAATGGCGAAGGCTAAAGCTAATCTGTTTTGATAAAAGACATTTTAGCGCTCCAGCAGCCAGGCAGACCAATAATATTTGAGGGCAAACAGCTGGGCCACAATCCCTTAAATAGGTGGCCAGAGAGCAGCGCACGTTCCGTCACACTTAGTCATGGTTCGCCTGCAAAGTGGAGAAAAGCGCGAAGATAATGGTCCGGTCAGGGATGATTGTGTATGAAAAGAGGCTAAAGAAAGAGTGCTCTTCATCGTCATCGTCTTCAGTCACGAACGTACGCCCACAATGGAGGAACTCTATCCAGCAGCTATCCGCTAGGCCCAGACCATGGCATAAAGGGGTGAGCAGGGAGAATGCGGACATTGAGGTAGTAAATAAAAGAATGGATGGCCTAAGACCCTGCGTGGCAGCGGATCGATGGATGACCAAAGGGTTTTGTTTGGGCGCTCTCGGCGTACGAAGCATTGAGGGCTTTGTGGAGGCGCAGGCGAGCCCAGTTAACACCCCAAAACAAGTCAATACGCGGGTCTACGGGGGAACAGCTCAGCACCCCGAGACCTCTTTGTCATGCAAACACAAAGGGCTGGGAGTAAACCCTCTTACCCTTGGAATGTCTCAGCGGGGATTCATATTGGAGTATTCTGCCGTGCATTGAATAATATGATTCATACAAACACGCATAGAACTGCATGATTATGTGCACGAGAATGTCGTTCTCATGAACGTTGGATTCAAGGTAGCTACGAACTTAGTCACGCACAATACGACGTCATAAACGTACATGTCATGTTGGCGGTTACACCACTACGTACATTCATCAGAAAGTACAGGCCTACGCGTTCATATTTTTACGACTGCCTAAACCTCAACAAAGCAGTGGAGCCCGTTGCTATATTGATAGAATTTAAAGAAAAAACATAGAACAGGAGATTTTCTCCAGATTTACACACACCGCTGAGAAGATTCCAAAACAAACACATGAAAAGAAATGTGGACTTACATTCGTCAAGCATTGACAGTAGGCACAATTAAACGTGACTTGTCTCAAATTAAACGAAGCGGTGAATGGAGAAACGACAAACATAATTTGCACCAAATCACCTGCTGCTAACGTCTTACAAGGAGAAAAAGAAATAAATTATAAATACGATGAAAATGTCACGTTCCAACAGAAACTAAAGTCCAACTGCAATCGCTCGAGTTCGACTGGCACAGAACCTTATGACTGGTGTGAAAAAAAGAAGAAGAAAGAAATGAAACCAAGGTATCTTCAACAGTCCAAACAATAAAACCCGAATCAATCGGCAAATTATAATTGCCTGCTTGCGTCAATTCGGATTCCGATATCAAGAAATGATTTATAAAAGAGGGGCGAGAATGAAGAGAACTTCAAAGGAAACGGCAGCTGCGAGGTAACCCGGGAGCTTTCGGGTGACCGACGAATTCGACACCAGTTCTAAACGACATCGGATCCCGTCAACCTTGGTGACGGTGATGGGGAGAAGAATCTTCAATGATTGTGACCAGCCTCCTTCACAAAAACACCAACAACAATACCAGAGAAACAGAAAATAGGGAGAGAGGGAGAGAGCTGAGAATTATTTCTCTCGAGAAAGTGGGTATGAATTTAGTATGCTGAAGTAATCTCACGTTAGGGACGTCCATATCCACCGTGCTTTATTTCTTTCGAGTCCGTCACTATCGATCATGCTATCTAGATTGAACACGTTATTTAAATGGTGGTGACGAATCCCGTTGTGAAATAAGAAGTAGGCCTACATCTGTACACACTTATACTGTAGGTGGAATTACGTTTGATATCAGAATATGTTGTAGATAAGCAACACGAAGAGATAAGACATAGCAAACATAACACAGAGACAATAGTGAGCAATATTCGTTTGACAGTGGCGAGTTGTACACTACTTTCTGCAGTACACCGAGAGGGAGAAACTAATGAACCCTATACTGCTATATAAAAGTCATCAAATCTTCTACGAACTGCATTTTATCTATTATGCATGCTACAATATACCACCCAATTAAACGAAGCCTCCTAGCCTTTCTAAATGTGTCTTTGGTCTATGACTGATGAGGTGTATTCCTGAAGCAGCAAAGGTCATCGTAGGGTTACATAATTCCGATAGACTGGCTTTGGCGATCTCCAGAGCAGCATCAGAAGGCAATTTCTCGGCCGCAGCTAATACGGTCATTACCGCTAACGCGTACCCGGCAAATCACCACGGAGTTATTGAGTTTTATGATTCATTATGCAGCAGGATACCCAAAGAAGTCTTCTCCCACACCGAAAACTAAACTGCCACCAACTCGCCCGTCCATTCATTCGCAGGGCACATCGATTTTTGGTGCCATTGCATTCCGCGGATACCTATCCTTCAGGTCAATTTCGCCATCGATAATTAGTTCAAACGGGACGAGAGGTCTATGTATGTCACATATGGAGAGGTAGTGTATCTTCTTCAATACTCCCCGCCTGTTGCACCATGAATTTGGCGAGTAGAATGATTGTAAAATGAAAGGATCTCCATTATTCTTCACGACTGTCTGTTGCACAATGAACAGCACCTACTGTACAACATTGCACACCTGATGAGCAGCTCTGTGTAACTGCATGGACCTACAATAACTGCAAACCATGCTCACATGAAATGAAGGCAGACACGAAATAATGTCTAAATAAAAAAAACAAACACAAGAGAGAGCCATGAAACGATATTGTAACTTTGAAGCCATGCCAGATAATCACTGAACAAGTAGGCCTACACCCCCCCCCCCCCCCAAGTGCATATTGAATATTAATGCTCTAGCGATGTAGGAGCAGAGTGGGGTAATTCTCACCTCCCTGGTAGGTAGATGTGGGAGGGCGAAGTTGACACCCTTCTCCCCTTCTCAAGTGATATTCCAGGACGCTCAAATTTCCAATTCTCAAACTGTGAAGTGTAATAAACTTGCGAAGTCAATGATTACTAGGTATGGTGTCACTGACCCAAAATATCGAGGACAATGTTCTTATCGGTATTAGTCCCTCTGGTCACGTTATCAGCATGGCGTTCACGAATTGATTGCCATGTACGTAAATTATGCAGCGACGTCGCAAATCCCATCAGGGGTGTTCTTCGTGCGTTCACAGAGAAAACATTCCTCCGTGACATGATATTAGTTTACGTTGATCTCCCTCAATAATTACAGTTACCTCTTAGCTATCGTTCTTTCTTCCCACTGGAAATTCATACCGAGAACAAGCGGATAATCTTCACATACGATAGCCACAAAATTGTAAACGTCACAACACTTGGTATTCCTTGCTACAAGTACAATCCAAGTCAACCAACACAAACGTAGTCAGGTAAGGCATCAGAATACGAAGCATACAAAATAAATCATAGCGAGATTTTTGGCAGGAAGAATGTTTATTCTTTAGGCCTATAGATATTTCATGCCATTCTGACTACATTCATAGTTAGAGTTCAGGGGGGGGGGGGGGAGAAACATTTTAAAAACTTTCAGGAGAACAAGCAGAATCAGGTTACTTTATTCTTTCTTTGCTTGCATCATATAACACCATCGCTTCATAATTATGGAGCTATTGAGCTCCATGATCTACTTTAGTAATCGCACACGTATCCATCGTTCGTGCGTAAATCGTAGTTGTTCTAGTTTCACTCGAAAGACATTTTTCCCCCTTTTACTCTAGCATGTCACGTGCCAAAAAAGGGAGTGGAGGATCCTTGTTTTTCTCATCAATGATAAATGTCTCTTATCATCTTTCGCAAAGAGAAGTCTTTTGACAGGTATCAACATGAAACCGAAAAGAAGAGGGAAATGTTGAAAAAAAAAAAAGAGTTGGGTCAGCTTCGGCATAAAACGTTCGATTTACGGCCGTTAAAGAAATTCTGGAATTGTTCCTCGACGATAACCAGAGATCACGGGGGGACGAATGAAAAGAGAGAAAAAGATAAACAAAGTCCCTAAAATTCAGGATTACGCACACACTCACGGGGCGAACGAATACATCACAGTAACGAGACATTTATGTGCAATGTGTCAATTTTTTATTAGCTAAGCCCGCGGCTCCTGTTTGAATGACAGTCGCAGACATTGCACTGGTGATATAGGATTGGTTTCAATTGCTCATGGCTCAGCGAAATCAAACAAGTTAATTACTTCTTAAAGGTGGTAAATACTGTCACGAGATGTTTATTCTCAAACGCCGTCTGTCTGAAGAAGAATAGATATGTGAGATTACCAAAGTCAGACATTCCAGAAGGTGTTCTTGTTTCGTTGTGGCAC
>NW_027273686.1:0-14683 GCF_040938485.1 Diadema antillarum | reverse complement strand
CTGCAACCTCAGACACGATTTTGCTGAAGAACAAGTCGTTGAGGGCGTTTGTCACTGGAGCTCATCTTACTCGTTGTGGGTACGTGGTCCGTATAGAGGAGCCAAACAAGTTTAGACGATTCCTGTTCATTATTGCTCTTTGAGTTGAACAGCAGAATGAATACCGACAATAATTTTTTACCCCTTGCTGATGATAGGAGCCTGATATGATGAAAGGTTGCAATCAAAAAAAAAAAGGATGGAGACTTAGAAATCTGCAAATGATTTGGGAAATTTACAAAGAATTCGTCCACAAGACTTCAGAAAAAAAAATCATCGGCTTCGTTGAAATGAATCCTTGGAAAGAAAGAAAGAGAGAGAGAGAGAGAGAGAGAGAGAGAGAGAGAGAGAGAGAAGGTACCAAGTGCGCACGCGCATTAACCAAAAGTTGTCTACTTTTGAAACAAAATCTTCAATCGTATAGTATTTGATATTGGTATCGAGAAATGTTTCCAGAATCATCGAGGTATCAGCTAATAATACAAAAGTGGATACATCAGGGATAAGAAAAACACTTTGGTGAAAATCACAGCGAGCAAAAAAGGTTTATGATTATGAAAAGGAACCATCTGTTAACTCTTTATGTGCCATGGTGGAAACCCCGGTGTGCCACGTTATTCTGAGACACGAAGGTAGTCATGCTTTGAGAAAGAATTCTGTTTTTCCAATTTGTATAACTTCTACAAATTTCTGTTAAGATGGGCGTAATAGTAGGCAAAGTTAAAGAGGAATGCTAAGCTTTGTTTCGATATAAATTGTATGCCGACTCTATTTTCATTTTTTTTCTTTTAATTTAACCAGTTGCTACATCACTATAAAGGCATGACTTTTGCACATTAAACCGTGACAGAAACAACGAATGTACGAGTAATCTAGTTGGGAACATCGCTTGATAGTCGATCACCACAGAATGCAAGCCGTATATGAGAGGAACAAAAGCACGAGAAACGCTTTCATTGTGCCGCGGGATTAGCAGTAATTAGCGGTTTATCGATCGGTCTTGGCGGCTTTGTTTGTTGAGCAGAATATGCGAAGTTGGCACCCCGTCGACTGAGTCGGAGATGTGAACGTGGCACGTAAATAGTTAAGTCGCGCCATAACGCATGCGTATACGTAGCTGCCTTTACCATTCTCTCCAATGTACTTATAGATTGGTTATCCGGTTGGCTATACCTAATCAAAAATATTAACTGCATTCCGGCATTTATAGTCCAAGAAACGACATTTGTAATTGTGTCACTTATTGTATCCTTTCTTTCCGCTTTTTTCTCACACTTTCAGTGTTTCATAACCTAAATAATAAAGATCTGTCAATTTAGTATTCTATTGCTAATTCAACCTTGTTTATTTAGGTACCAAGAGGAATGCTCAAAAGCCTGTTCATTGCCTAATCTACTGCTGTTTCTTAAGGAATACATCTAAAAAGATTCGAGTTTCTGTGCTTCCCTGTAAATAGCAAATTAATATTTTTGTTCATTCATTAGCTATTGTATAATAGCTCGTGTACACAATCCAATGGCTTAATTCTATTTTCCCAGTTGGTTATAGGCACTTCACTTGTTTTCAGAGCGACATAATCAGTGGCGGATCGGGGGGAGGGGCGCACCGGGTGCGCGCCCCTCCCCCTTTTGGTTAAAACAACAGAAATAAAAAGAAAAATAATGGGGTGGGGGTAGGGTGCGTGCGCCCCCTTTAATTTCGCAAAGGCTCCTTCCCTTTATGGAATCCCAGGATCCGCCCCTGATAATGCATAAGCTTGCCCGACGTCACAATCTATTGAAGGAATGAATGTTTAAAGTATTTAAAAAATGAACTTGCGCAAGGAAGCTGATCAGAAATAGACCATCAATAGAATATAGCACATCAAAGTAATTTCATTGTGTTCAGTGCCAATTTTCTCCACAGATACTAATTAAGCATGTTTTTTTATATGAAATTGTATAAGTTAAAAATTGAAACTGAAAAATTAATTTTCAGAAAAAAAGTTTGCATGTTTTACGGACTTGAATAACATTTTTAGTTTATTTTTTTTTTCATTTGGATGGTATAAATTAATCTGTATTCTTACTCATCATATAAGTTCGCTACAGATAAATTTAACATGACTTCTAATCAATGGAATTACTGAAAACGGTATTAGAAGCAGCATGTTCATTTAGCCAAATATAATTATAAAAACAGCCGAAAGTCGATGGACCATATCTGAACGAATTTAAAAGAGAAATGATGTTGAAATGCCATAACTTTGAATAACTGGTCATTAATGAATGAATCAATCAAAAATGGGAAACAAGGCACTACCTACACTGAAAAAAGAAAGAAAGAAAGAAGGAAGATTGGTGTTAGATTTAACAAATCAGTGTCAATACAGGACCACACCGACAGGCGTAAAAAGTAAACATGTTGTGACGGTGTTGGAAAGTGTTTCCAAGGCACTTCGTGGTGATAATTTGACCACTGTAGCTGGTGATATTTTTGACACTGCGCTGGTTTTAATTCAACAATGACACTACCATAATATAATGGTGTTGATTTGCCATTCTGGTGTTAAATTCAATGGTATTACACACGCCCAGAAAGTGTGAATAGGAGACTACGTATACACCCTCTACTGTTACTGTGGTGTAAATGTGTTCACAATTTGTTTTCAAAAATCAAATACTTTATCAGGACGTTCTTGTTCGTCTTGTTGAAGTTCAAAATCAACAAGAAGAACAGGAACTAATTACACACTATAGGTCTACATATATGGAAGTGACACCCGTGAAAATGTAACTCCTGAAAATTAATGAGCACCGAAAATTTAAGATCAGCTCGGTGGTTCACATTTAACACCAGACTTTTTGCAGTGTATCATTACTGGCATCTATATAGAATCAATAACCTGCATGTTGATGTATATTTACCACCATGCTTTATCCGCATAGAATCTCACTTTTTGTTGCGCTTGTTTTTACTGCCTGGCAATTTACCGGTTTTTGTTGACGTTTGTCATTCTATCTCAGGTTCCTCGTGAAAATGTACACGCTGTATACTTCCTGTATGTTACTATAGCAGACATGCACAGTGACTGTGTGAGCAGATACATGCTTTGAATTTCACAGTCATACCATGCACACGATGATAACATAATATATGCATCCATATTGTGTATGATAGATTATATAACATATCAAGAGAGAGAGAAAAAAAACTGCGCAGCCTTAATGACCCTTCAAAGAATCCATTAAAATGTAATTCAACGTTATAGTGATGTGTGTATCAAACTTTTGACTCACTCACCAAAACTGTCAGCAGGACGCTACAAATCTTGTAAATTAAAATTTTAGCAAACAACGATTTCGTCCTTTTTTTTTCGAACTTGAGGGTAGGTGTATGACATCAGTGTTTGTGCTTACAGAATCATCTCGACTCCTTAAAGTGGAATCTTCGAAAACCTGTATCAGCTTCAATAGGGTCTTAATTGGACAAAGTTGATATCTTCGAGCAATTAATTTATGTGCCTGTCCTTTATTTTAAGACAGACGTAAATTCTATTTATATTTATATTTCTAATTTTTAATTGCACACATTCTGTCAGTGAGAGTTAAAACGAAATGATATTATCGCTACCTCGTTAAGACAACCCCCCCCCCCCCGTAATTAAACACAGTCGATCAAAATATTGTGTGGGTACCTTCTCTAAGACAATAGACCGAATTAGACAATTGGATTAACCCTCAGCTTCACAGATCATAGTTTCTTTCTTCTAGACCAAGGTCAAGCTAAACATTTTCCTATTTTTCCAAAGACTATAACACTAGAAGATGTTTCTGCTGTTATAAACGCTATCATTATCTAAGAATACTTTAATATTGTCTCACCTAACACGAACGGAAACGCTTGTACCTAGCACGTCCTGTTTCGTCTTGTACGAGTCCCTCAGATTCCTTTACCAAATCCATTTTATTACATACCACTAATGGTATATCACCGATACCACAAATGAAAGTTCTATAAGACCTTAGAGCTATTAGACTGCATGCATTGTAGGGTGACTTCCGTCTGCCTCCTCAGACACGATTTTGCTGAAGAACGAGTCGTTGAGGGCGTTTGTCGCTGGAGCTCAATTCTCACCCGTTGTGCGTACGTGGTCCGTAAAGCCAAGTAGTTTAGACGATTCCTGTTCATGTAACTCAATTTTGACAGAAGTGTGGGTTAGCACTATATTGCACCAACCCCTTCAATTGCTCTTTGAGTTGAACAGCAAAATGAATATCGACAATCATTTTTGACCCCTTGCTGATGACAGGAGCCTGATATAATGAAAGGTTGCAATCATTAAAAAAAAAAAGATGGAGAATTAGACATGTTATGAGTCTGCAAATAATTTCGGAAATTTACAAAGAATTCTTCCACAAGACTTCAGGAAAAAACAAAATTTACCGGCGTCGTTATAATGAATCCTTGGAAAGAAAGATAGAAGAATAGAGAGAGAGAGAGAGAGAGAGAGAGAGAGGAAAAATATAAGAGGGAGAAAGTAAAGAAAGATGAGGAGAGAGAAAAAGAGCTGATACAGGAATACAGAGAGATAGAATATAGCAGGACACATTTTATTCAGCACGACATCATTTTCTCTTTTTCCATATGCCTTTTTTTTTTTGTTCACACGGTTTATCACTATTTAATGCAGAAGCGTTTTGACATATTCTTTGACATAATATATGCATACTTGTCTCTACGATCAAACATGCAGATAGGAAACGGTTATATCGAAATAAAATCAAGAAGAAAGCAAAAACAAAAACAAAAATAAAAACTTGTTAAGACCGAGAAAAACGCAGCACACATGGTACATTATAGACAGATTCGTGTGGAATTTCAGAGCATGTAAGGATTTTGATAAAGACAGCATGTTATAAAGGATCACTACCGTTGCTGGCAGTAATAAGAATATCAAGATGAGATCTCAACCTACATTCATTCGTTTGTTGGTTTCTTATACTATTCTTTATGATTTATAGAGCTTGAAGTACCGAGGAAAGAATGATAATTACCAATTATGTGCCATTGAAAACTAGCTGATGTGATCTGTAAGTTATTTTCGTTCGTTGGTTTCGTATTATCCCTTATGTATAGGAAAACACTGAAGCACCGACGTAAGAATTGCGAATTCTGTGCCAATGAAAACGAGTTGATGCAATCGTGAAAACATTTCATTGTATTATTTTCACACTGTCCTTCATTGCATATCTCTGGAAAAGAACAAAATATCCCACAATGTGGTCACACTCGCGTTCACATGGTCGACTATGTGAAGATTATTTCACACTGTGGTGTGGTTTTTCGCAGGGTATTCGCATTTTAATAATGTATTCTGTTTTAAACTGTAAACTGATGATTTACTTTGCGTTCACACTGTTAAAACGCTCAAATTTAAAAGTGTGAAGAAATCATTTTTACAGTGTGTTTACAATGTGTTCACGCTGTGATTCACATTGTGCTTCACATTGTGAGACACAGTTGTATGATTCATTCCAGTAGGGTTTACCAGTTTTTACTCGCATGCAATTACCAAAGGAAGAACTTTGCATAATACTGTGCCACTGAAAAAAGGAATTGATGCGACTTGGAGGTTATTTTTGCTAGTTGGTTTCATGCTAATTTTGTTGTTTGTTTGTTTGTTTGTTTGTGTGTTTGCTTGTTTGTGTGTTTTTTTTAAATTATAGCAAAAACGTGCAAGTACAGAGGAAAGAGTTATAAATTTGGTGAAGAGTGGAAGACCAACAATTGCTGGGAATGTTCCTGCACCGGTTCCAATGGATACGGATACCGATGCTGTCAAAGGTAAGGCGCCCTCATTGTTCTAAATTCGCTATATGTATTATATCGTGTGTCGCTGCCGGGCACCCTAAACTGGTCCAGAATCTGCTGCCAAGACATTCTTATCCTCAACATAAATGATTGTTGGTGAAATTGCATGTCATTTGAGCATGTCTATGAGCAATTATTATCATAGTTCAAATCAGAGTAGAAAAAAACAACCTTAAAACTAAACAAAACAAATCAACGAAGGATAATTAATAGTCCCTTTAGAAAATTTTATACTTACCGTCTAACAAGATTAACAACAACATTAATCTACAATTAATATTACAATAGTGATGATGATGTTGATGATGATGATGATGTTGATTATAATAAAAAAAAAATGATCGCCATCACCACCAACTCATAACATATTTAAATTGTAACTGATATTATCAAGGAGGCCACATACTACATCCAGATATTTTTGATATTCAATACTATTTATTTCTGTCCTCCTCCAACCCCTCTCTCTCTTTCTTTCACTAATTATATCTATCGATTTATTTGTTTACTCATTTATCTATTTTCTATTTATTTACTCATTCATTATTGATTTATCTCTCAATCTATCTAACAATCAATAATCTATCTATCTACCTCTTTATCTATTCATCTATCAATCAATCTATCTATCAATAATTGTATCTATCAATATAATCTACTGTGTATTTGTCTATCTGTCAATCTATCTATCTCTGTTTATCTATTTATCTGTCAATCTATCTATCTGTCTACCTATTTATCTATCTGTCTGTCTATCTGTCTATCTATTTTATCTATCTGTCTATCTGCCTATTTATTTATTCATTTATCTATCTATGTATTCATCTGTCTATATATCTGTCTATCTATCTCTCTATATATTCATATCATTATTATATCTATCAATCAATCTATCTATCAATCTATCTATTTATCTATCAGTTTATCAATCAAACTATCTATGTATTTATCAATATATCTATCAATTTTTCAATCAATCTATCTATATATCTATCAATATATCTATCAATCAAGCTATCAATAACAATAATCTACCGAGTATTTATTTTTCTGTCAGTCTATTTATCTTTCTGTCAGTCTATTTATCTATCTGTCTATCTATTTATCTCTCTGTCAATCTATCCATGTATCCCTATCTATGTATCTATCTATTATCTGCCTATGTATTTATCTATCTGTCTATCTATCTGTCTATCTATTTATCTATATCTGTCAATCTATCTATATGTCTGTCAATCTCTCTATTCATCTACTCTGTATCTGTCTATCTATCTATCTCTGTATCTACCTATTTATTTATCTTTCACTCCATACCCTCTTCCCTTGCTACAGTTTCTGGGTGCCGCTAGTCTACGATCGAGACCAGTGTGAGTCCGTGTGGGATGACGAGTCTTGCTCGTTTTCCGTCGTTGGGAAGGACGACCCGTCGGAGATTTGCGAAATCCTCGCAGGCGTGCTCAAATAGACAGCCGTCTCATCGTTTCTTAGCGCCACCTAGCGACAAGAACATTACAGTCGATGACGGATACTAGTAGTCCAGACGACAGTGTGGAGCTCATCCATGTTCAGAGCTGAGATCGTAGGGCTTGTAAGTCCTTATAATTCGCAACAATTGTATTGAGAGCAACATCATTGGAGGGAGTTCTTTTCTTTGTTTGTTTTTTATTGTTTGTTTTTATCATTATCTTGTGTGTTTTATGAGCTCCATTATAATAGTCTGTACCTGAACGATTCCCTCTGTCGGACTACGGAGGGCACCTCCCTAGTCCGACCTATGAATGAAGAAGAGATGACATGTGCAAGAAGGGAATTGCATTAGATATGGATAGGATTGCGGAACCTAATATAACAGCAATGAGAAGGCGACATGTAAACGCCCTCCGAGCCACGGAGTTCTAAAAATGTTACTTTCCTAAAAAACAAACAAACAAACAAAACAAACAAACAAACAAACAAACAAAAAAACACCACCGAGCTCGACGCTGGACAAACAAGGCCTATACAAGCTCTAAAAAAGGGGGAAAGGGCCCCGACCTCGACTTTGCATCACGGGGCTTGATGAATGTATAGTGTTCATTGGCTTACGTTGCCTAGCGTCTAGCCCATATAGGCCCGTTTTACTTAGTGTCTATACTACTATGTATATAGGCAGTTGGCTTTATAAAGTGTTTTTTTTCAAGGTGTAGCTCAATGTCTTACTCATGGCTGCATGATTTTTTGGGTGTCGAGCTCGGGGGACCTTCCCTCAAAGTCGTCCGAAACAAAGCTCTCAGGCCAGTTCAGAAGTGGCTTTCAAGTTTTTTTTTACCTCAAGAAGGCCGTCGTCTAATTTGAACAGGTCGTAAAACTTATGGTAATCGCCCAAGAAAAGAAAAGAATAGGAAAGAAAATCGCATGGTAGCATCTTGCAAATTGTGACTGCTATTAACAATGCACTTACTAGTATTTTGATATTTGAGAGTTGAATGTGTCTGTCCACCAAAGATGGATATTTCACATCATTCTCATATTCCTAACCGACGAAAGTATGCACATTTATAGCGTGCTGTTAGTTCCGATGGGCAGTTGTGTGTGTGTGTGTGTGTGTGTGTGTGTGTGTGTGTGTGTGCGTGTGTGTGTGTGTGTGTACGTGCGTGTGCGTGCGTGTGTGTAGGCCCTTCTACTTAGACAGTGATACCACCTCTCAGATATTTCCTTTTGGCTGTCATATCGAACTGATGCATTCCCTATTCCAACCCCCCCCCCCCTCTTCTCTTTCATTCACGAACGCACACAAGATTTGTGGGCGTTGTTGTACTAGTATTTCAATCAATACACACGTATCATTGACTGTCAGTATAATGCATCATCATAATTACCAACATTACATGAGTCAAAGGGGGTAATGCTCATAAATCAGGAAATTATTGTGTTGGTGTTCATTATCTGCAGAGTGTTTATACAAGATAATTTACCCTTAATGTCGCTCTAAGATCCACCACAGGTATATAACAACCTACGTATATAAACAGCGGGTTTTTGTCTAAGTTGAGAACATTAATACAACTGATGAGACTACCCTGAGTGCCATATACCCATTATTGATAATAACACCATAACTATGGTTATAGACACACTGTCATGAATATGCATTTGTACGAAGTGGGTGTGGCCTGTTCGGCCCACGTGGGAAGACAAGATGGCTCGAGGCTGGGACTATGCTGTTTGAGGAGTCGAGGGAATAATAAAGTTTTCATTACTTTAAGTTTGATCAGTGGGGTGATTTGTTTTGGTGTCAGAATGTGTGACATGTTGTTTGGCCACCAGGATTTCCCTCATTCCGTAATAAACACACACATGCAAAAAAGAAACAAACAAAAGAAACAAACAAACAAACAAACAAACAAACACTCACACGTATCTGCGAAGCAAACAAATAGCTTGATAAATAGCCTCACCAGCTGGTCATTGTGTCATTTCCTAGAGACCTTCCGGAGATGAATTGCTCGAAAATGCATGTTTTTCCCACATAACTGTCCTGAGGATCAAAGGGATAGGACAAGTTGGACAGACGAAAAGAAATAGAACTCCGAGTGGAAATAATATCAAGGCAAATATAAAACCGTTTTTAAGACTTTCGCTCGTTTTGTCAAATTTTTAGAAAGAAACGAGTAATGTAATCTTAAAAGTAATGCCACTTAAGATGTTTCTGAAAAAAACATTTATGGAACCCCAACATGGCGGCGACTGACATTATGTGTATCAATACACACACACACACACACACACGCACACGCGCAAGTGCTCGCCCACACAACACATTAGATTCTATATTTATTATGTATGTATGTATATATATATATATATATATATATATATATATGTATATACATCTTGGAATTTTCCACGTGTTGGACTTCGAATGTTATGATTAAAAGAAGAATGAGTCATTGAGAAGAACTTATCATTGTCCTTGTATACACTACACTGACGAAGGCCTGCGGGAGGCAGGCTGAAAATTTTGTGAATAAAAACCTTCTTGTTGGATCTACAGATGGCGTATATGAGACTCATTCTTCTTATATATATATATATATATATATATATATATATATATATATATATACATATATATACATACATATATATATATACATATATATATATATGTATATATATATATATATATATATATATATATACTAGGGTAATTAAGGAGATCTTAACGCAAATGAGAGAAAAGGGGGCAATTAAGCGCACAAATAAAGCAGACTATACAGCAATAATTTGAATACTTTCTGCTAAACCTGCAGCTAAGGACAGAACAATGAGCAATAATATCTTTAGTGTTAAAAGTTTGACAAGGAGAGGCAAAACATTAAAAAAAAATGGATCAGTGTTATGTAGTACTTGCATATGATGTATAAGTTACATGCAACAACGACAAAATTGTAACGATAACAATCATAAAAACGTAATTTCTCCAGACATTTCCTTTTTATACAGGGAGAGATGAAGTTAGTCTAACAAATAAAGTAAATATAAATGAATAATTCAAATATAAAGCCTTGTTCTATACTTACTCCGAAAAGACACACCTTATAGACGTTTTCATTAGCTTCAGCCATTGTTGTCGGCCGAATGCCAGAAGGTCCAACAAGTTTTGTGCGCTAGATATAGGCCCAGTGTTTCCAAACATACCAAAGTCCAAAATTCATGTCTGTTATTCAGAACTTGAAGGGAAAACCCGGATCTTTATTCTTCCTATATGATACGTCGGACTTCGGGCAGATATACTGAATAATTGGCAAACAGCAAAAGGAGATACAAATAGGACTTTGTGTTTTAAAGACCAACATGAGGTCAATATTATAGAATAGGCAGAATTTCGTACAATAGGGGAATCCTCATGATGTTCAATCATGAAAAATATAAGTCATTTTATCATCGTTACTGGTTCATTATTTAAATTTAATGTATTATCATAATCTTTGTCACAAAGTAACAATGAAATAATATGAATTGTGTCTACAAAGCGAGTAGAATATCTATCTGCTTATTATTTTTATCTACCTATGAAAATGTCGATTCAAAAAACGTAGGTGCACTGCATCAATGATTTGTTGTAGAGGAAAAGTACACAACATGTATAATCTAAGGCTGTGATGCCGTTGAAAATAGAGATATTTTGGCCGAAGTGTTTAAAAATGTAGCTGTATATTCCAGACTGCTGTCATGTCTTCCAAATGCTGCATGATATATTTCATGCCGTTATCATTCAAACATGAACTTTCTCCACTACGTAACGAGTATACAAATCCTCTTGTCGTTGGTGGCAGCAATTCAACTCATGCAAAAGTCCGTCTCCGCCGAAAGGACAAAGCAAATCTCGCTTAGTCGAGAAAAAAAAAAAGTCTTCACCCTAATTAATATTATATATGCTGGCACGAAATACACGCAGTCGCCAAAATAACAGTAATAACAATAAACATAAACAATTGAATATAATCAGGATTTACGGATATTATGGAAAGCTCTAGAACAGAATGCAATAGAGTTATTTTATTTCGTTTGCTGTCGCATGGTTATGTCAATGTCAATGTCTGTGATCACGTAATTCATAATGCCAGGAGGGGAACGGCTCTCGGACAGTTGCGTTTTACGACTGCGATCACAGATTAAGGATTTTCTTTATGATCCTTGTGCATATAGTTACATCAATTTGACACTCTGATCTGTGACCTTGTCATGTACTCATACCATACTTATCAGAATAATGGTTCAGTTTCTTGTATTGTGCCATCAGTTAATATGCCTTCCAAAAATAAATCCTCAAGTGAAATCATTTCGGACTAAATAGGCAGTGTTAAGAGGCTGGAAATTTACGCCATTGATGCTTGACCTCCAGCGGTAGAAGGTATAGATACCTGGTATAGGCACACCCTAGTGTAATTATGCTCAAATTTATCTTAGTATTTGAAATGAAATCACCAACCAAGTCAAAATGTACGAGAAGTGTAAGTTATATATACATTTTTTAAACTTTGTTTTTAGGAAACAGCCTCTTTTAAAATCATAACAAATTAGCTCAGGTGGTGTCCCCCACAGTCTCCAAAGAACAATAATCTGTAACTATTTTTTTTTCAGTTGAGAAGAGGTATAGCTACTATAGACTATCAATCAAAACTACGATTTACTACGTGTTTATAGGGCCTGTGTATACTTGTAAATACATATATATATATATATATATATATATATATATATATATACATTCATTATATACATCAAGAGCAAATAAGTATGTTTATATATCATATATATATATATATATATATATATATATATGGAACATCACTTATTTGCATTCATATATTTTCATATATGTTTTTGTATCACTTTTCATATATGGCAAATAATTGTGACTTGATATAATCATAACTTCATGTTCAGCAAAAGGATTTTGTTTCCTTGAAACCATACAATTATTATAAGCAAACAGTTATAGACATGCACAGACTGTCAAACTCGTCTTAATGGCCATCTTTCGTGCTACATGCAGTTAGCATACAAAGCATGAGCATTCATGCCACCAATCAGGGAGGTTTCCTCTCACCTCCCTGCACCAATATAGTCAACATACCATCACACACGTTATGACTACCTAGTATAAAACTCTGAGATAACAGGAACGGAAATGAATTCAAAGGAAATTCATAGCTTTCTTTAATGATCAGTGAAAATAGTTATAACCGCATGATCATTACGTCGAAAACATTTTTAACTTGACTTTATGATTATCTGATCGTATAATGTTCCTTTTCTTCATTGTATCTAAAAAAGTAAAACACATTAGAGTAACTACATAAGAGTGTAATTGTTACAAGAGAAACCAAGGTGTTTATTTACCATGGTTCTACCAAAGAGGTACGGGGCGAGTACCTTGAGATGAACAATACAACAGAAGTTTTACCACCCAAAGTATTACCCAACGAGTTTTGACATTATTTCGCTCTCTTTGTAGGCCTATCTCCTTGGTTATATATCAACGACTGGGAAATTCCTTCCCACATTCTTGTGAACCTGAAATGCCAGTAAGATAGAATAGAGTAAACTCCGTTAACACTTTCGGAAAGCATTGTTAAGTTTTTCGTCTTGAATGATTAGATTAACATACTTGGTGATGATTTATGATTATGCAATGTGCATGACGCTATTTTAATTTCTTTTAATTACGAATGTTGTTAATAAGAAAGTAATATCAGGCTTCTCATTGTTGACCTAGTGGACATAAGCTGTTGACACATGAACCGTTTTGTATCATGTACTTTTATGGAAATAAATGAACTATTGCATTGAATTGAATAGAACTGAATTGAACTGAATTTAATTTAATTTAATTTAATTTAATTTGATTCAATTTAATTTAATTGAATAGAATAGAATAGAATTGAATTGAATTGAAATGAAGTTTAGTGAAGTGAATTGAATTGAGGTGGACGCTGGCTGTCCACGTATGACACGAACTGTGATACAATAGACGAATGCTGCAACTGCTGAATTTCCCATGAATGCTACAACCTGCCTCACGCTTTCAACATAGAACTGACCAAGGAGTTGAACAGATCTACGATAAATATTGATTATGTACATTGCACGTCAATGAAATTTACACATAATATCTTACATTTTCATAACCACGACACAAAAGTAATAACTTGGTCATCTTGCCATTCCAATTACGAGTAGACATTATACAGTATCATTTTGTGGAAATCGTATCAAGTCAACTGCATATTATAGCGGATTTTTTTTAAACACATGCAATTGCCTATGGGAAAAATAGTAAAGAAAAGTCTTTCAAAAGAAAGGACACTATATTTCATACTAGATACTGTACAACGTTCTATACCGGTAACAACCGGCATTCAAAAAACACTACACTCACTGGGTTAGAATGATAGTAGTGGGTCAGAAATTCAAAATGATCAGGGGTTTTTTTTTCAACTACAAAAGTTAAACATTCAGAATGGACATGCTTCCTCCTCAAGATATTAGAAAGGTGTCAAGAGGGTCCATTAAGGTTTTGGAATACTTGTGGCACATCCTGTAAAATGGCGGAGTTTTAAAGACAACACTATTCATAAGTCATGGTTTGAAAAAAAAAGGTCTTTCCTTATAAAGCATCAAGTTAAAAAAAAAAAGATTTCTTTAGCGGGTTGACAGAGAAACAAAGGTTGATATATATTTACATTTTGTGAGTTCAGTGAAACTAATGATATCAAATCAGCTTAAAGGGGAGATAAATCGGTCAAACATCAAGAATACTTATCTATAATAATTATGATCACTGGTATAGATTGCAGTTACGGAATGAGTCATGATGTTCAACGAAGAGCTCGAAAATGATGAATTGTTCACGTGTCTGTGACGTCACTTGTGTAATACCCCTCATCAGTTCGTGCCTCAGATTCTGTGTCTTATATCGAAAATCAGTTTGGTCATTTGGCTAAGATAGCAATTCCTATTTGTTCCACTGGACGTCTTGTCAGCCTAATGTCAGGTGACTTACTTTTTTCAAAGTGTTTGAACTTTCAAAAGTATTTGCGCACTTTCGATCTAACTTTTATAGCGTTCATATCCTATAGTTTCATCAAAATAAATAGTTCTTTCAGATGAACTCCCGTCTTAAGTCACAAACTTTGTCAAATTGTGACTATAAAAAGAGACAGGTGCGTCGGGGTTGGTTAGCACACATCATGCGCATGCGTACTGATTTTCTCTCGAATCACTGAGTGGAGGGGGTTTGATA
>NW_027273685.1:0-9432 GCF_040938485.1 Diadema antillarum | reverse complement strand
TTCACATAATTGAAAATGATGCACTCTATCGCACTGGATGAATATAGACTCTGAACTCCTCACTTGCCTCGCAATATGATCCATCTGCTACTCCTCATCATCTCGTGGAAATTGAGGCCTAAAGACATTACCTGGTAATGTGATTGTACTTGATTAATAATTAAGTTCTTCCTTTGCTCTTCTCTCTCTCTCTCTTTCTCTGTCTGTCTGTCTGTCTGTCTGTCTGTCTCTCATGTACTGCAGTTCAGTGCAATACCTGTCGACCGACAGCAAGGTACATTCCTTCCCCCTCAACTCCGTCCCCACCCGGCTCTCCAAGAAGGTCACCCTCCTGGATTACTTTGCCACCTACATGGACGAACACCTCATCAAGGTAAGCTGCAGTAGAGACGACCCTGTCCCTCCTCCTCTTGTTGCCTGGCAACCATGATGTATGTGTATTTGCTACATCAGGCGCCAATTCATGTGAAAGATTGCCTAATTGTCAGTGATTTTGAATGTATCATGTCTGCCAATCAGGAAAAGCAGATCAGGTTTCAAAATTTCTGGTATTGCCACAGGAGTTCATTTTTTTTAACATCTTCCTTTCAAAAATTATTGTGCACTTGGCATAAATGCAGCAGCTTCAACTTCTGTCCCAAACTATGTTCATATTTCCACCTCATCATGTTTTTGTTCTATTGTTCATGACATCTGTTTCACATTGTTCCAGGTGAAGTCTGGAATAAGACACTCTGCAGCAGTGGAAATTAAAAATGAGAAGTGACCATGGAATCGCAGTCAGTGCTATCAAAACTCTACACACTATTAAATGTCAAGAAAAACTCTTCCCATTCTCCCCATACACAAAAATAATGCATACACAGTGCTTCCACACCTATAAATCTACACAACATTCCTTCCTCATTTTGCACCAAATCAAGCCATTTTTTTCTCACTTTTCCATCTCTCCGCCTGCCCTTCTCTTTCCTCTCATGCATCATGTGACCCTCGCCAGGGTTTGACCTCTGACCTCGGCTACCTTGAGTCGTCACCCGTCTCACCACAGGTGCAAACAAAGACGGGCCATGTTTGCCAGCCCGCTAGAAGTGTGCATGTTTTCTTTTGATCAAACTTCTCAGCTGTTCTCTGTCGTTAACCTACTTTGTGCGAGATCCTGAAAAGCCCTATAGACTTTCCACATGAACCATGAGCATCCCTGTTGTCAATGGGTTAAATCCTTGTGTGATAGTGAAAGTGGTACCACCCTACATGTGATGTGCATGACCTATTTATACTGTATGTGATATACCGTAAGAGTGGAAATTTTCACATAGTTTGAAATATACACTGCGTTTATAGAGCAAAAAATGACAGCATGCTAAACTTTTTGCTTGTTATATGTAATACTACTGTATTTTAGATCTTTGTAATTACAGAAGTTATATTGCAGAGGTATGTTGTTTGCTATTTCAGTTATGTGTTTCATAGTTGTCAATTGTAATTTGATGTTCACATGCACTTGTTGCATATTACATATTTGTGGATACATTTATTCATTAATTACTGTCATGATTCTTCGTGTGGTTCTACTTCAGTGATAACAAATTATGAAACCAAACAATAACAGCATGGTACAAGTGAAGAGTTTGTTCGCAAAAATGGATAAGTCCATATTTGCCAAATGGAGATATTTGCGATTAAAGGTCAAGAAAAATAAAAAGAATTATAAGAAAATTTTTGCTTCTTTTGACCATAACTTCAAAAATGTACCTTTATATGTAGTGACCAATATATCATTTAAAAGGTATTATTTTGTACTTTATGACAGAGACCGTACTTCAAAATCTTCAAAAATGGACTTATCGGTTCTTGCGAACAAACTCTTCAAGTGTGCATTTACAATAGATTTCATTGAGAATAGCAAGAATGTATACTATGGTATTTCTGAAGTGCTGAGACCTTTTTTTTTTCTGTAGTATGCAGAACCAGCAATTTGATGATATCAATTATTGAAAAAAATATATATTATTTAGATCACTACATAACAACATAGCATGAACCAAAAATGAACCTGAATGAGTCATTACTATCTTCTTTTGATGTTGTGTGATTGAGAGAAAGCTATGATTTTGTAGTTTATTTCTTTATTGTGTGATATGTATACATATCTTACAATTTTTTTTCTATTGTTTGTTTTGTGTGTGTGTCATTTATTTCCTGTTAGCATGATTTGTGTGTTACATCATTCTGTCACCATTTTTCTCTTTAGCTGGTAGCACTTTGGACGCAGTTTTAGTAATAGGCTCAAGATGTAGGTTTTGTAATCTAGACTTAGGCCTTGATGTATACCAAAGGATGGTTATAAATGCAGCTCTGAGTATAATTAGAAAAAAAATTCAAGTGGGCCATCAACAAAAAATTGACCTGAGGCAAGCTTAATCCCCATGCAGATGATGGTCTGTAAGGAAGATGAATGCAGATGTTTCTCCATACTGTTTATGATATCTATTAAAGTGGAGCGAGGAACCTCCTTTTAGAGGTGCTCCCTGTATGTGAGAAAACTGAGACAGGAAATTCATCCTGAGCAGCCACCCCTCATAGGAGGTGCCCCTCAAAACGTTGCATACAGACAAGAAGTTTCCACAGCAATGAGTGTGGAGTGTTGAGTTGAGTGTCCAATAAAAAGTATGTTAATTGTTTGCTTTCCTCTAGCTAGGCAAGGTGAAACAGAAAAAAAAGCAAGATCATTTGCTATTTTTGCCAGTGATTGTTTTTCAGTGCTCAGTCACAGTTTTGTCAAGTGGCATGCTGTGGAATTCTTTATCCATTTGTACACTCCTTGTCTCCTTCATTTTCAGGGTATTGACTCCGACAAGAAAGATGGCATCCGCTCGCCATCCCCCAAGAGGAAAGGGGTGGGACAGCCGGGTGTTGGCCCGATCTCCTCAGCCCAGCCTTACTTGGAGAAGTGGAACCGGACGGGAAAAGCCATCACAATGTACCTCAGCAATGGGACGTTGCAGGTTAGATCTCGATGGAATCTTTTTCAGTCCTATTGAATGGCTGATTTTGATTTACTCTGGATTATTTCTGCATGTAGACAAGCCACTGAAGTTTTGAATACTGTAATACCGAACAGACAAGTTGGCCCCGTGTCGTTAAAAGAGATTTGTTTTGGTGATACTGGCGCCGTTTCCTTGCTGTTCTGACTCGTAAACACAGGCTATTTGGGAGGCCTTCTCCCAAATATCTTGCCACTGCAAGCTGGTTCTGATATTTTGTTATCACCAATAGACAGGGGCGAAACGACGCGTACGCGCCTGTGCATCATAACATTCACAACATAACCATTATACTTCCTCCCAAGTGATGACAGTCTTCATACGGTCCGCACCGGTTATAGCCTATCAGTATTCTTAAGAAAGCTATTTTAAGAAACGTAAACGGAGGATGATGTTCAGAAGAACCTCTTTCCAAATGTTATTTGCTGTATCCATGTTGATTTATTCTCGTCATATAACTCAACACTGTCATAAGACATGACGACGTTCCTAGAAATCATAATCATATCTCAAACTACGAATCATTGCCAAGTATGTGCGTACGACAGGGAATCACCATTAATGTATTTTTGCGCAATATCCGTCTTTCAAGGCAAATGCAGACTATTTTCTTAATACTACGTAAACACGTCAATTAAGATACATTAGGTCCCTATATCATTGCTATTTTTAACTTTATATAAGACCATTTTACCAAGTCTTATTGAGTAAAATTGAGGAGCTTCGAAATGACAACTTAGCTCTCGAACACGTCCCCATTACGTCAACGTGAAAACTGCCGATGTGTTTTTGCTTTCCACAGACAATTTATTCATTCCCTCTATTACGAATGTGCCACAAAGTTATTAGACACAAATCTCAAAGTGACCCCAAGACTTGACATAAGTCGGGGTCAAATTAGATGAGCAGAAATCTAGCGAACCATAATTCCATTCTTCGTATGTAGATTTGTAGCTGGTTTAAGATGTAATTCGAATCACGTTTGGGTTTAAAATGGTATTAATACCACACACATTTTTTTTTTCCTGAAAGTTGAAAGGGGGTGATGCAAAATTGCAATATCAAAATTAAATTCAGATCTTCTCATGCAGAGTCACCTATCGACTGTGAGCAATCGTCAACGTTACACCCATTTAATGCCACCTTAGTAGCTAGTAATGATGCACTGCAAAAAGTCCGGTGTTAAATATGAAACACCGAGCTGGTGTTAAATTTCGGGTGCTCATTTGTGGTGTTGGATTAACACCTTCGGGTGTCACTTCAAAATATAAAATTGGTTTTTTTTAATAGTTTCTTAGTTGATTTTGGTTTTGAACTTCAGCAGGACGATCAAGAATTTTCCGATAAAGTACTTGATTTTTGGAAAAAGGTTGTGAGCACATTTACTCCACAGTAACACCGGTTCGTGTGGTCTCCTTTTGAAGCTGGGCTGGTGTTATACCATTGACATTAAAACCAATATCAAATCAACACCATGTAGCGTCATTGATGAATTAACACCAGCGTAGTGTCAAAAATATCACCAGCTACAGTGTCAAATTAACACCACGAAGTGCCAGGTGAACACTTTTCAATACCATCAGAACATACTTTCTACACCTGTGGTTGTGGTCCTCTATTGACACTTGATTGGTGTTAGATTTAACACCCATGGTGTTAAATCTATGGTGTTAAATCTAACACCAATGTTTTTGCAGTGTTGCAATGGTTATGTTGTGGACTTTTCCTCGTCTTTATCTTTGAATGATTTTGATATACTCACAGTTGTCGTAATGTAAAAGTAAAAAGGCAAGTTTAAATTTCACAGAAAGGTTGGCTCTTTATCGTAAATTGAAGCATCGCTGTTTATAGTTCTGGCTTTAAGTAACATCTCCCTTCATAATGTCACGTTGTAAACTTAATGAGGAGAAGATCATTCATGGGTCTATATCGCTGACAAACAAAAAAAGAAGAGATGGATTCCGAACTTCAGCTATTAAGAATGATTGAAAGCGGACTCGATTCCTACTTCGCGAGAGAGAAATCTTCTCTTTATCTATTTATCTATCTATCTCTCAATCTATCTATCTACCTCTCTTTCTTCCATCTTTCTACCTTTCTCACTATCTTTCTTTCTCTATATATCATTCTCCCTTTCCGTTTTCCGTTCTTCCTTTTCACTTTTCGATCTGCCGTGTATACATCGTCACTTCTGACGTAGAGGAACGTTTCTAATGACACTCTGTATGCAACTTTTATCTTTCACCTGCAGACAAATCCAATATGAAGACCACCTACCTAGTCACGCTCACCTTCTGCTGTCTCTTTTACCAGACGATCAAAGCAGCGACGATAAGCAGGTGAGTGTCGTCTGTTTCCCATCTTCCCGCCATTGTTCCCCCGGAGTTTTTCTGATTCTCTGGAGGTCTGCCTGTGAATTGTGAGTGCGTGCCAAATAAAACAGCTGCGTCCGCACGCACGTCAACCGACGGAGGCGGGCAGGACAATAATTACGGGTGCACGTAACGTTGCTAGGCTTTGCAGATAGGCGCATGATATGAAATCATGTGTTCAACATATTCTATTTTTTCTTGTTTTATCCACAGTATATTTCAAATATATATATCATATATATATATATATATATATATATATATATATATATATAATATATATAATTATATATATATATATATATATACATTATATTTCATCTTTACATATATATATATATATATATATATATATATATATATATATATATATATATATATATAAAGTCACAACAGAGGAATGCAGGGAATGCATTAATAGCCAATCTTGATTTAATGAATAATCCGAATTTTCGAGGAACCTTCCTCTTCTTCAGGGATGACAGTGCGAATATTCACAATGATTATTAAGATTATTATTATTATGATTATTATTATTATGATTCTTAATAATCATTGTGAATATTCGCACTGTCATCCCTGAAGAAGAGGAAGGTTCCTCGAAAATTCGGATTATTCATTAAATCAAAATTGGCTATTAATGCATTCCCTGCATTCCTCTGTTGTGACTTTATCATTGCTATTTCTAGTACTGCCAATACGCGGAACAACTACTATATATATATATATATATATATGTAGATAAGGTAGTCCACGTGTTGGCAAGATAAAAAGATAAGTAACAAAGCTGCAACAAAGTTCATGCTGTATTCACCAACGGTTTATTTCTTCACACAAATTTTCGAGCGTCTCGCCGCCCTTTCTCAACACTTGAGAAAGGGCGGCGAGACGCTCGAAAATTTGTGTGAAGAAATAAACCGTTGGTGAATACAGCATGAACTTTGTTGCAGCTTTGTTACTTATCTTTATATATATATGTATATATATATCTGGGAAGGAATGAGCGGGTATATCTTTTTGGCGCCATCATCGTTCTAGTGGGGGGAGTGGTGGTTGGTTTGCTTCCTTATTTCGGGAAGGATTTATTTCTGCACCTTCAATGATACTTGATATTTAACAACATTTTACCAACATAAAGTTTGTAAACAGCAGGAGAAGACAAAATACGTAATGTAAAAATGACAAATAGTAACTGGAAATAAAAATACAGAAATAGACTTGAGTTGATTTTACATTATGCGAGAACATAGATATTAGTAATAACAGCCATAGAAAGTGCAGATGGTCGCCATATTAAGCTTCAAGGAATGGCTGGACTTTTTATATATACAGTGACGCGCAAGAGAGCTGTAATCATAATGTGTTGGGTCCCTCGTCGGCTGTAAGATAGTGTGTGTAAAGCGGACCATATATTAGTATAAGGAGAGTTAAAACAGGATCATAGAGGTATTCTATAAACAATACAGACGAACATGCCTGGATTATTTATTTTTTTTTTTGTCAGTACCACTTTGTCTTGCATGATTTGTGTTTGTGCTTGTTCTTTAGTTTACGTTGCCCCAAAGAAGCATTGAATGCTCACAAGCACTGCATGTGGTACAACGGGTCCGGACCAATTAGGGGCTTTCAGTTTCCTCCGAAGGACTACAGATAAAGAGGATATGATAAAGTCCCTAGCTTATGTAGAGAAATAACCGCTGCTGCCAGGGACTCGAACCATGAGGCTTCACAGTTGACAGTCTGGGGTCAACCACGAGGCCTCGTGGATGACTGTGGTCTTATCAGAGTGGCCAAGGCAGTTCTTCGCTCTGCGAAGATTTTTCCTTTTGATTTTTGTCTTTCTGTCTTAAAGCATTGTAAAGGGAGGGAATCCAGATCTGTTACAAGCTATTATTTGTCTGAAAAGAAAGAATAACATTTTTTTGACCACAACAGTTAAAATGTGATGAATATTGGAATTAAAGTTGTGAAATTGTGGGGTTGTGCTAAATTTTGAGAAACTGACAGCTCTCGAACAGTTGATGTCAACATGCAAAGGAATGTAAGCTGATGATATAATCACTTCACAATTTCCCATAAACAAGAAACTAACCAAATATCTTTTTTTTTACCCGGAAAATTATGATTATCAGTCACATATAGTAGATTTTAAAACTGGGGCACAATTGCTTTTGAACAACAACAACAACAACAACAATCGAGGTGTCCTTGTTTCACAAATTATTATTGCAAGTTGTGAGGCAATGACATCATCAACTCAATCAATACCACATTCGCATATTAACATTCACTGTTCAAGAACTGCCATTGGAAATTTTGGTAAATTTCATAGCTTAATTTCATCTTATTCTGATCGAATTTTAACACTTGTGCTTAATTTTATAAGTTTTACTCTTTTATATCAGACTAACATTTAAAGGCAATATTTTCCACGTGCAGATGAAACAAAATACCAGCTTTAGTACTTCAAAGTATGTAGTTTTAAAATGTGAGTCGGGGGTAGAAATAACAAATGTAAAAAAAAGAAAAGAAATGTTAATCAGTATAATCAATGTTGAGTGTATTTAGGTATACAAAATGTGAACTATAATAAGATCGTTTCGAAAATAAACCGTCTACAGTCAATTGACAGTTATGGTTTCTTGAGAAAAAGTAGTGAAATTTTATATGGTCGGATGTTTTGTGATGCCTACTGACATATACATAAATGCATCAAATATGATAACTCAAACATTTTGTATATCAATGCCCCCAATGGTAAACAATGCCTTTAAGTGGTTACCTTTCAAAATAATGTCATCCCTTCATCATTTTGTATGATATCATTATCGTTATTGCTTCATTCACAGAGATGGCCGACTGACTTCCTCGCAAATACGGGAGCTTCTAGACTTGTACCCATCAGACGAACTGGCCAGGCTAGACACTTTGGAAGGGTATGTTGATCGTTGAACTCGACTCATAGGGTTACATTTTGCAGACCGGAACTGTTTTGCAGGCACCCGCTGGGCTATAGAATAATTATAATTTTGGGCTAGAAGCATGAATTAAATTCCATAGTTTTGATCTATTTCATGAGTGTGAAATGTACAGGCATATACCTTGCACATGCGCGTGTCACCGTGGATTTTATTTCGGGACAGCGTAACGACGCCCTTAGGGGGCGTCACGCTGTCTGGAAATGGGCACAAGACGGCCATACGAATATAGAATTTCAATTTTGCTTTAAGCTGGCCTCGAACTTGGTTAAAAGCCAATCAACAGCGGAAGCAATCCAAACACGATGCCTTCAGAAGGTTACATGATGACATCCGAACCACACTAGAAGGATACATGAAAATATGAATCTTTATCATGAATGAACCATCGCATTTTTTTTTTGGGGGGGGGAGGGGGAGGGGGAGGGGGAGGGGAGGGGGAGGGGAGGGGGAGGGGGAGGGGTGGTTGCCAAAGATTTTTAAGATCTTGCCGCCGCTTGCGAAGTTACTGAGAAACTCCGTACTCGGGGGTTATACAATGGCTGAAGATACCCTCGTCAATGACAGGAAGGTCATACAATCAAAGGCGAATTTGAACATTTCCTTAACCAAGTGTGCATCTTTGCTCGATTTTGGGACAGTGTTACGCCGGCATTATGGGATGCCTTGTTGTTTTGCGATGTGTCACGTAGATTGAAGCTGTGAACATTTTGCATAATCCATGAACCAATCTACACTACACTACACTACAACTACACTTGTGAATTGCAGTTCCCATCTTCTTTTAAGATGTAACAAATGAGGAAATCCTTAACCCCCTCCCCCCTAAAAAAAATAGATATATAAATACTGGGATAATCAGATTACAGATACTTCCCACTACCTACAGTACCAAGGTTTACAGTTGCAAACAAAATACTACAATGATATTGAAGGATTTTCAAGGAAAAGCTCTGCAGTGTTGTTCCTGGCATTCGTATCAGCAACGATATACTAACGGTTTTATACAGAGCATTCAGATTATTGAAGAAGGACATT
>NW_027273684.1:0-7808 GCF_040938485.1 Diadema antillarum | reverse complement strand
ACAACTTTCGACGTAGACGATGTATATTCTCCATTTAAGACAAGATGGGTAACTTTTTCATTTCTTTTCAGCGTCGGGTTACATACGGATTTTTCTTTAGCGTATGTGACATGTATACACTACCTTTATTTCACGTCAGGGTAGATTATCCAGGTTCTTTCCCCTTTCTAGAACATTATTTTGAGGGAAAACCAGAAGAGTATAAGTCCTAAATGTCGATGTGATCCGCGATATACGTGCCGCTCTTGATCAAGCCAAACGTTTCCAATTTGGCGTCGCTCAACAGCTAGAACTTCCGACATCGTAATGACGTCACCAATCAAACTCTGCCCGTGATCCCGAGCGCGGCTGTTACCGTTGAAATGAAGTCTAAACCGGATCTATTTGTTAGCTTTCATGGCAAGTATTTTCTTCTGTTGTGATAGGCAATTCCTGCGTTGAACGCCTCTTAACATGGTGATACGTGTACCTCTTAAATGCAAATCCTCTGTATTTGATGCAGGTCAAGTGTTCCGAAAAAACTTCCACTTTTCAGTGACATGGATATTATCATAGAAAGGGCAGAACAAGAACAAAGAAATACAGGAAACACAAAAATACCTTGAAAACCCCACGCTGAATTACAAACACTTCCTTTAAAGGGACGGTATAGTTTTGGTTGAGATGGAGTTTCCTGCTTCCACTTTTTTTTGTGTGATATACTAGTAATGAGAAACCTCTTATGAAATATGAAAGAGCATATACAATTCTGAAGGGAATTCAGTTTATTTGATGAAAATTGTTTTTGAAATGGCTGAGAAATCCAGAAACAAAGAAGTTCTATAAGGTGAGACCCGCCTTTTATTAGGACCACATTTTTACTTTGTTTTCCTCTTTGATATTTTACAAAGTGCTTTCTAATTATCTAGCAAAAAGTAAAAATTTGAATCCCCCATCCAAACCAAAACGTATACTATTCCTTTAATGTTTATTCGATAATCAAATGTTTAGTTAAGTTACGTTCGATTCAGTCAGCTCTCCTTCATAGAGAGAGAGAAAGAGAGAGAGAGAGAGAGATAGTGAGAGAGAGGGAGGGGGAGGGGTGGATATATACATATATTTCAGACTCCCGGCAGAGGAAATCATGCCGATTGTTCATTTGAGACATTTAGATTTATCCGACTCTCATCCTAGTCTATGCACATTGCGACTGCATGGCAACGGTCACATATCACGCGAATATACACTGTATCATTCAGAGGTACATGAACCTTTGATAACATTCTCGCAGTAGGATTACCAATAAGCTGTACCTCACGCCCACACGCTGGCTTGAAAACTATAGTTCCCTTAGGTCTAGCTCCATCGTTCAGGAGAAATTTTTTTATAGATTTCATAAAAAAAAACAACACAACGTATGAAAGGAACAGAGCACTTGTAACAGATGAAGAAGAAGAAGCAACAAAGGTATCTTGTTCATTTGCCATGAAAGGTGAACTAAGCAGAATAAAAACGGGACGTTTGCACTCCATGTTCTCAAATTCAGCAATTAGGACAAAGTAAGATACATTTGTTTGTTTGTTTTTTTGTGTTTTTTTCTTTTGGAAAGAATATCAAATTACCAGTTTTGCTGGATGAGCTAACACCATTAGGTCAGGGTGGGGCATCGGTTATATTCAGTTATAGTTTTATTCATATTTGTATTTGAATTCACTGCATTTTTGTGTAATAATGTATTGTTTGAAAATGTTAGTAACTGTTTTACATTGATATAGCTGATTCTGGGTGCATGCACTGGTCGGGGAGAAAGGTCTCGAGCCTCGGTGATTAAGTTTGCATTTTCCTCCCCTGGCAACCAGCAGCATGCACTTGGAATTACCAAAATTTTTATATTATGTAATACGATTTTCTGTTTGTATTTTATGTCCGCTTGTATTGTATATTGAATTGCCGAATAAATAATAATAATAATAATAATAATAGTAAGAACATGAGTGGCTGATGAAATGATACCTGCCTGCAGATTATTTAAAACTATGTGACCCACAGGGTGAGGGTAATGAACAGTGTTGAGGCGAATGCTAACTGTATTCTGCGGTGCTAAACATAAAACAAAACAATACAAAACAAAGCAAAAGAACATAAAGCAAAACAGAAGAAAACAAAAACAAAATGAAACAAAACAAAACAAAACAAAAAACAGGAGCTGACGGCAACGAAGCCTGGAAACAAAATAATTACAGTCACACCGGCCAGACGAAACTAACCTGTCACTAGTTTAAACCGTGTAATACACTCTTCCTCTCGCCGGAGACAATAATAGAACTATGAAGGACTCAGTGCAATTTGGAAGAGCTCTCTATAACGCAGGAAATATTGCAGGGTCTATTTTCATCCACGCACCGTTACGGTGGAAATAGTGCAAGGGCACCTGGCAGAGCAGCAACTGGAAGAAGAAAGTTTCAGATGGTGTTTTATAGGAAGTTGAGTTCTGAGTTTGGTCATTGCAGTGTGATTTTTTATTTCATTCTTTTAATCTCTCGTGCGCGCATATTGCAGCTATTCACGAGCCCATCTGGTTAATTAGTACTACTTGATGGACTGGTGAAACCGATCGTGCAGGATCCTAATCTGAAGGCACAGAGTAAACAGTGTGATGAATCCTGATGAATAGGGCTGCTTTATTGGTTCCAATCTCTGCTAATTAGTTCGAATGTGTTTAATTTCGAGCCTTTTCTCTCAAGCTTTGATTTATCTACTAATGAAAGACTACAAATCAAACTTATCTCCCCTCTATAATTTAGTTCTCTTTCTGCAGCGTGCTCTCTCTCCATCTCTCCCCACCCCTTCCATCTCGCTCTATCTCGCTGCCTTCTCTACGTTCACGATATTTACTTGGTCTCAATCACCCAAATGAATCGGCCGTTTACTCAACAATTAGAGGACCCTCACGTAATACACGTCCCTTTTCTGTGTGGCGGTGTGGAGTTGACAAGTTCGATTGAAGTACCCGCAGGAGGATTGACACAGAAAGAGACTGTAAGCCAAAGGTATACACCATCATCAACGACAGAATCTCTTTCGCAAAGTCATCTTTTGGGGAAAAAAACCAGAACAACACAAGTCATATCCCTTTTGTTTCATTCTTCTTTGTTACCGCTAATCACTATGTAGAGTAAATCACTTAATCTGTTACTGGCACCTAGGTTTGTGGATGTTTGTTTGCCATTTTCATTTCATGGAACACGGAAATGTTCATATCAACTTTTTATGACGATTAGTCACCCTATTCCCCTCCCTCCCAGTTCTCCCCCGGTGCTTTGTCGATGTACAGTAAATGCAATCCGACTCATTCAGCGGGAGAGTACAACAGAAATTCAATTATACGTGCAATCTAATTATACGGCTGGGGATTTTCGAGTTTGGAATGCCGAGAGATAAGAGAGAAATTAAAAAGAAATGAAGCATTTTCATTCAAATTGGTTATCCATTTACGGGGATTGTCTGATCAAAGCCGCTACCCTGCATAGTGGGGATGTAGTCAGCTCCGATACCGACACGACATGTAGCTGAAAAGCGTGTGATTACTTGCGTGAATTCATCCCTGTACCTATTTCACCACGTGCGTTTTGTTGCATTTCTTTCACCCCCCTCTCTGTGTGTCTGCATAATCTCTGTCTTTCTTTATAGCTGTGATATGATGATAACTATATGTGTGCACCTTATCAAATGTTTACAGACTTCACATTTATGCATTTAGGTTTGTTTGTTTGTTTGTTTTGCGCAACGGGCAGGTGTTATGACACGAATGACGAAAGTATAGTGCTGCTGGGAGTTGGTAACGAATTTTCAGTGTGGTCTGAACCAAACCACCGGTTTTGTAAACTCACATTTTTTAAAACAACTTCTTCACATTGTGTGTGCCTGTGCGTGCGTTTACCTACATGCGTGGTTCATAATACGAAGAGCTCGATCCAACTCTTATCTTCACTTCTCTTTGTCCGTAAGAGGCTATGTATATAACAAAGACAAAAACGACTGCAATCACAGCGAAGATGAAAACCCCAAAGCAATAATGACTGAATGAAAAAAAAAAGAGTATATTATATTCCTGGCATCAAAGAGCGGTCATTCTCGCTCACAGTGGTCAGAAGCTTATTGCGTGTCATCGATTCCAATCATCTTTCATTGTCAAATGAGGACAGTGCATACTAGGTTCTCGTTCAAGAGATGTATTCGGGTGCGCGTCTCTAATCCACTTGTCGGGCATTCCTACCGTGCGAGCCACTCCAAACATTTTTGTCTCCTCTTGTAGATGGAGTCCAAGTCAAGCAAGGTTATTGATAGCAGGGTGTATATTGGCATCGCTCTAGAAAATGTACAGAATGAGTCATTTGTTACAATTTCGAAAGGGAAAGTGGATTTCTGTACTCCCCCCCCCCCCCCCTCCCCCCAAAAAGGGGCAAAAAGAAAAGAAACGGGGAGAAAGCTGAGACAAATCTGTCGCGGCACGAATCCATTACCTGGGCGCGCGAAGGCCGGGAAACTTTAATAACGTAGCTCTCAGACGTTTGCTGTCAATTTACGGGTCTACGACAACAAGTAAAGTAAATTATCCGCATTTTTTCTCTCTTTATTTTGTTGCAAGCTTACATTGGGGCAGGAGAAAAAGACGAGCAGGAAATTAAACAACCCGCGAAAAGGCATCAATTCTTTTGGAGTTGACATTGGGGTTTATTATCTTGTGATACTGTTATTTGTATCGCTTGGCCAAGCCGGTATGACGTCCGCCGCTTGATTTCTAACACGTTACCAGTAATTGATCAAAGAGACGGTCAAAATGCGTACGAGCGGCCTACCCCTCACCCAGTGTCTATATAAAAAAAGATACAGTTCTGATCTTTCGTGACATCGACCAAATTGTCGGTCTCATTTCTATTCGTGGAATTGTATCGCTGTGGTAGAGTTTTCGTCACGGATGTAGTATCAAATCACTGGTATAATCGGGAGCCAGAAAAACGCCCACACTAAGTGTGGAAGCACACACAGAAACAGAAACAAACACACACACACATGGACACAGACGGACAGATATACTTATTCGCAAATTCACAAACAAATGAGTAGGCGAACAAACAAACACACCCACTGTGTAAGCATTTTTATCATGTCTGAACAGGGGTCATGACGACATATTGTTGGCTTTGGACGCAAAAGGTTTAATTGCTTAATATGACAGAAAAAACCAACTCATGAAGGGAATTGGCCATACGTTACAAGACCACCCATATCAGGCCTGCTAAGTGCTTACGGTGATTATAACGTTATATAAAAAAAAAACCGATATAGCTGTCATGTGCATCGGAAGTACAGGGAAAACGTTTTTAAAAGCGGCCCCAGGGGCGAGGGGGGGGGGGGGAGGTATTCCCTCTTCAGTTCTTCCCATCTAATGACCATTGACATGAAAGACCACACCTCCACAAAACAAAACGAAAAAAAAAAATTTGCTGCCCCTGGTCCCAACATGTGGAGATGATTCTCAGGATGTGATTTTGTGATATAGTGCATAGTTACCATAGTTACGTTTAAAGCCGCAAATTTGTAACATTCTGAAAAAGAGCGAACCAACATTAAAAGGACTTTGAACGACTTACCATTTGACCATCGAGAAGTCACGTAACGCGTGATAATGAAGCTGTGAATTTTCTTTCTTTCTATCTCCCATAACTGTCACATATCCTACAAAAAAGATAGGAGTATTGAGCTTGTTGTGGAACGTCTGCAAAGTACGAGAGAATATAGACTTGAATAGACTTAGAAATATTTACATGATATCTAATGCGTTTCAGTAGAGTTTTTTTTTTTTCGTTTTCTTTTCTTTTTATGGGCGTACCAGAAAGCTTGCGGACAAGCAACCAAGGATAGACAGTTTTGAGTCATCTACTCAAGAAAGATGAAATAGCTTTGCATATTGCTCATCACAAAACCAATGAAACGTCGCTCGCCCTGATTTTAAAGGTTTTTTTTTACAAAATAAGCAAAATGGATTACCTAGTCAATGTTAACTTATTTTTATAGTTTCTGAAAGAGTAATTTTTTTTTTCACGTGATCGTAAAATAGGCATTATAAACGAATTGAAAACTGTAGGGCTTTTTGCAGTTTTTCTAGAACACATTAGAATTCAGTACATCATAATTAGGTAGTTGCCTATGTCTTACAGGCCCATTTTCATTTCCTAAAAATTCATGAAATTCTTCCGTCGAGATACTTTCATTGCAACTGACTGACAAATTGCTCTGCATCGACGTAAATGCATTGCAACTGATTGACAAATTGCCCTGCATCGACGTAAATGTATATTTACGTCGATGCAGAGCAATTTGTCAATCAGTTGCAATTCATCCCTTTTGTTGCTGTTGCTATGGAGTTTTACTTCCTGTGTTTTTTTTTTTTCCTATTAATTGCACAGACCACCGTTTGATGCAAGATCAAGGACTTTGAGCCTCTTTTTCTCAGGAGGAGCTAAGCACTTCTGCAGAGTGCGCCATTCTTTCTGTAACTTAGATAGGCCAGAAAAGTCTTTTGGTATTGAGTTATACATGATTTTAAAGCTTAGAGTATGTTCTTCCAGAATCTGCGACATACTAATGACGACTTTTCGATTGTTTATTGAGCAGGATCACAATGTAGGGTAAAACCGCTGCATTCAGCGGAACCATCGAGGTCCTTATTTTGCTTCAGTGTGTTATATCGACTGAGCCAAGTGCACCGGCTCTTCCAAGGAACAGGGAAACATAAAGAGAATTATACCGGTAGAGCAGTATAATCATACGATATAAACTCAGGTGGCTCTAACACTGAGAATTGTTCTTTTACCCACTTGCTTACTGATGAATCAAAATGTCACTGTGAATCACGAAACGTCTTCCGCACTTGTTATTGCTAGTTACATTATTAACACAATTTAATTTACTCCACCTTTTGCTAATCAATGATAAGGGTACCATAATGATGGAAAGTATAATATTCTCGGAATAAGAGTAGGACGTTTTAGCATCAGCGTGTAAAATCAAGGGGATTCAATCTTCTTCTTTTCTGTGCACTCACCTCTTCGAGCTCCTCAATTACAGGAGCAAAGCCAGAGTAAATTCCAACATCTATGATCGCCATGTGCGTTTCCTCATCGCCCAGGTACCTTGATGCATCGACATTTGAAAAAAAAAGAAAGGAATGAAACAGATCGCATCTAGCGTGGTCCATTTGCATTATTTTTTATTGAAAGCACAATCATTTATGTATTTACTCAGGGTATATATTTCTGGCTTCAAACGAGATTTTTATTTTCTGTTTATTGCCTTTAATATTCAGATTCAGATTTAGAACCGGACTTCAATACATTGTCCAATACAGGAAATAGGGGATTCTGAGGTCCTTGTATTGAACATATTGATGCAACAGAAAGAAACTAAGGGATTTTTTTCCTGATGTAAGTATGTTTTATTTTGAAAACACGACGTTATCGTTTCTTTTTAGATCGTGTCTTTCGCGGCATTCCATATCACATCAAATGTTTATTTTATTGCGAACGTACGTGCCTTCACAGAACAGATAAAAACTTCCACTATCAGAAATTCCCTATGTCACCTTCTCTGTCGCTTTAAACGATCTACTCTTCTACTATGGCGAATAGTCTCTGTGGGCTTGACCTTTAATGTATCGATTGATCTAGGCTTTTTTTTTAGTAGTTTTTCCTCCTATTTCTGTTTCCTCTTTCTGCCTTTTTTCTCGTCTTTCCTAATTTCCCGCACACTTGTAGTTTTAAGCTATT
>NW_027273683.1:0-10636 GCF_040938485.1 Diadema antillarum | reverse complement strand
AGAAAAACACCTACATTTGCCAAGTTTAAGGGCAAAGTGAGCAAGATATAAACAGTCCAAGATATGAGCTGTGTGTGAAGATTAATTGCTCCATCAAAATAAGAATGGTGAAATAACACATTCATTATTGATTGAGAAGTAGAAGGGCATTCACATCACATAAAGTGTATGACAGTAATGACCTTTTGCTTCTCAGCTGATCCTACAGACACCCCCTGATATGACTCTTTGCAATTCCTCACATCCCCGTCCGAGTTCTCATGTGGGTGAGCCTTCTAACATCCATCCATCAATAAAGACACCAAGCTACTACCATTCTGTGAATACAGTACAGATTATGTCGCTCCAATACCCATTTCATCATATCACCTCATTTCTTCCTATCATGGGCTGTTTTCTCCTCCCATCGACTTCCAAACCCTTTACCTACTTCTCCTCTGTTCTTCCTCACAACTGTCCCTGTCTTCTATTCAAGATCCCATTTCCATGAGTGCATCCTTCACTCACAGCTCACCACTGCACTTTGACTGTTACTATATATGCCTTCCTTACACTCTCCCTATCTCTCTTCCCTCCTCCACCCTCCTCTAGAGCTCTAGGTTCTTTTGTCACCAACCAACAGTCCTTTCAAGGACTATATTCACATGATGTTACCAAAGACCTCTCTTCAGACACTGCCAAACTTTGCATTTGACCAAACATACTGTACTGACAGGGAATCATTGTATTTAAAGAGAAGGGAGAAAGGAACTCCAAGAGATGTACTCCAGCCATGGGAAATGTCTGAACATTGATGATGATAAGGGCTTCAAGACTGCCCTGTTCACATTGACACCGTTAGACTCAACATGAAGCAGGGTACCCAATGACTAGAGAAAACAAAAAATCACATGACATCAACCTGTCTTGCAACTTGCCTGACACCAAGATCCACATTTACCTCTATCTCAACCTGTCATGAGAAACTGAGAAGTGATAATATGTGATGATAAGTAAATTCAGTGGTTCTGTTACATATATTTAATACTGTTATCAGATATAAGTCAAGCTCTCAAAGCTAACCATTCCCGGAAGAGCATCAAAGATGCACTCAACCTCTTTTCTATTTCTGCACTGAGAGGGGGAAAGCAGACAATCAAAAACACAACAACCACAAGAACAATCACACAAAAACAATAATGAACAATCACACAAAGACAATAACAGACTTCACACAAAGACATCCACGTATAATCACAAACAAATAATCACAAACAGAATACAAGATCAAACAGATAATCACACACAGACAATCACAAACAGATCATCGCAAACAGATAAATCACAAACAGGCATGTACATGAATATCAAAATCATTGAGGAATGAAATCATAACTGGACCTATGTCTCTACCTAGTGAGTATTGCTCAATCTGACAAAAATGAATATAATGTATTAAAGAAAAATGTTTGGCAAGATGTGACTTTTGTCTCAACATAATGCAATTGAAAATCATATGAAAGACATAATGAAGAATATGTGCTTAGCACATGAGATACATGACATAAGATAACATAACATCAGTATAAACAAACAAAATGAAAATCACCAGAAAGAAGGCATCACTCGATCAGTGGGTACAGATATTTTGCTTCCTTGGGTATTCTCTAAAAGTATTGGTCAGACAATCTTTATGAGATCAGCAGGGAATAAAGTCTGTTGAAATCCTCGTGTTATACAATGTGATAATACTGTACTTTGTGTATAATCTTGTTGTTTTGTCCCAAGACTAATGAAATTAGAAGAAAGATTTATTTTTGATATTATTTGTTTCATTGTTTAAATATATGCCATCATTATGAAGATTAGAAAATTATATTCTCCTACAATTGATGTCTGGGAGAATCCTACATAGGACCAGAACGCTGGGGGCGACACTGGTTCCTGTGACACACAGCTGACCAATGTCACATGACACACCCTGGATGAGAGACAGCCCTCCTACAGGTTACCATGGTAACACCCACCTGTAGCTACAGACCCAATGAGAAACCAAAGGACTGATGCAGTGTGGAATCAGGGGGGCATTTCATGAAGCATTTTGGTCGGATATTTTTCTGACAAATTGTTACAAGTTACTGAAATGCTTGCATCTGATTGGCTGAGAGCAAATTTGTCCGACAACTTTGTCGGACAAAATGCTTCATGAAATGCCCCCCAGGTCTAAGATTTGAACTCATGACCTCACCAGTAGCAGTCCAACATCTTCACCCTACGATCATCCAACTTCTGCAGAAGAATATTTGAAATACCAGGGGGTAGTTTATGTTCAATTACAGAACACTAGTGCAAAGGTTAATAAATAAGCTTTGTGTATACTGCCTAAGCTAACAAGATAAGATAGATAGAAGTATTAGTGAAAAATCCTATGTGGTCACAGGACAGGCAGAGTCTGGCCTACATTGCTGCATATTCCATGTATAATTCTCAGTTTACAGTTGTGGGCAAGCATCAAGACCAAGTATGATCAAGACATCTGATTGTCACACTGGTAATGTTTACTGAATGTGATGCGAATCAAAAACAACAAAATGGTAAGATTAATATGGATATGAAATATCACATCACCCTTATTTAATGACAGATCTTGTCTTGAAGGTATATGACATTTAAAACTCATTCTTATGGAATAACAGACTGAGTGTGTGGACAATTACAGAAGGATACATAATGTGGTAGAAGCTATAATTCAGTCTGATTTCACAGAACATACAACGCTTCCAGTTCTTTGGAATTACTGTACAGCATCACCTGAACCTTTTTGCTATCCCATATTCTTCCATACTGCCTTGAAGATAATTCTTCAGCATCAGGGGATACTCTCCGGCAGAATTTTTTCCCAGAGAGAAAAAGCTGAAGCATCCATCAAAGAAACTGCTACCCTACTGGTATCTCTCTATGCATTCCACATTTTCCACTTTGAAACTAAACTAGATCTAAGTGTTCTGCTCAGCACGGAGCAGGATAAGAAAAGAAGAAAGGATTAATAAAACCATGAGAAATAAACTGTTAAAAGCTTTGAAACAAGATCATTCTCACACAGAAAAAGGAGCTAATTTTCAGTATCACAGGGAATTTACAATACAAGGGATGACAAGGTCAGGACGAGGGACAGTAAGAATAGTCACAAAAAGTAAAAGAAAACATCAGCAGGTAGTGGTAGAAAAGCTTAACCAGGGCTGTTAAGAACAAGCAAAGTTTGTTACAACACATGTTTCTCATAGACATTTGTCCCAGTATATTTCGACTAGTCTTAAACAGGTTAAAGCTCCTAAACCTGTTTGAACTACATCATGGTAAGACATCAGTGTGTTGTGATCAGAAGGGAAATGTATCTGTATTCATGATGTTAGCTATGGAGTATTTACTGCCTTTTCCTGTAAAAACAAAGATTTGTACCATTGATAGTGCAACCTTGCCCCTCCCCATCCAGGTGGGTGATGTCATCTGATGGGTCAGTATACATATATGCCACAGAACACTGATAAAAGAGAAAGAAATTGTGATGTCTCCCAAACAAAGGAGTAAAGAAATAAAAACATATATAAAAAAGAGACATTATTTCATTGAGAGCTTTAACTGGAAAAGACATCTTCTTAGCCTGTTCACATACCATATTTCCTTCCCTTGAAATTTTACATCACATTGAACATTAAGTATCCATACTGCCAACATTCCTTAAACTTAGAAGTTTCTTATAACTCATACTCTTAGTAGAGTAATTATCTGGTATTATTTGTCAGACGTCTGTGATGCTTGGTACAACAGGAAGTGTACATCAATGTTCTCTGCTTCATTAAAAGAACTAAAATGTGTTTCTCTCTTCCACTATGAGTTTCTTTTTTGCAACATGCAGCTAAATAAATATAATAAAATAAAATAAAATACTTGCAAACGAAGCATGGTGACAAAAAAAGATTCAGCATCATCACTGAATCACAATATTCATCTCAAATACTCTTCAGCAAAACTTTTTGGTGAGTACTGATCATGACTTTGTCATATCATATCTCATTACTCTGACTTAAATATGAAATATAATATATATATAATATTTACATAACTTTGTTAACTTGACATCTTGCACTATACATGTGAATTTACAAAAATGATAATATTACGGCAATTTTTAATAGAATCTTCAATCTACGCAAAACATCCATTAGACGGAGAGTTCTCACAGATCTCCTCCAATTCTAAGGATTGTACTATTTCTTATCTAGGAATACATAAACATACATGTATCTCGGAACTCGACAACCAAATGCATTTCCCATACCACACCACACAGTCTTTATGCCTGTCATATTTGTTTGTTTGTTTGTGTGTGTGTGTGTGTGTCCTACACGACATGATCTCAATACGCAGATATAATAAGGCATGAATGAAGTAAGCAGACCAGTATCTATTGTGACTTTGCACATTGAATGAATGAACACACCTACAAACTCTCCAGATTATCAGACAGACTTTTGGGCAATCCTACCAGCCCTGAGAGTCGGATACCATGTATGAACTGGGAACAGATTGCATTTAATACCAATATGAAAATTGCATATTAAGGATATCTCAAGTTGTATGTTCGCCTGCAGCCAAGAATTTCATTGCTAGTCATCTGAGCTTTCGCTGGTTGAGGGACGATCCTGGGATCTTCTGCGATCTAACCACAAATATACCAACAGAAGAAAAAAAGGATTTAAACAATATTCACACAGTCAACAAGGAAAAATAGAAATTACGCGGTGCGTAATATATGTCCCCGCCGGAAGTAGCATTTAGTAGCAAAATGTACAATATAGGTAAAAAGATGAAGGTCAAAGGTCAAAGAAGTCAAAGGTCAAAATTCTATGTAGAAGTTTTGAAGCCCTCACCTAGTGCCATCACATAAAGCAAACGGAATCGAAATCGGGTTAGAAATGGCGAAGGAGTAGCATTTTGTAGCCAATGTACAATATAGGTAAAAAAATCAAGGTCAGAGGTCAAAGAAGTCAAAGGTCAAAATTCTGTGTAGAAGTTTTGAAGCCCTCACCTAGTGCCATCACTTAAAGCAAACGGAATTGAAATCGGGTTACAAATGGCGAAGGAGTAGCATTTTGTAGCAAAATGTACAATATAGGTCAAAAATCAAGGTCAAAGGTCAAAGAAGTCAAAGGTCAACATTCTGTGTAGAAGTTTTGAAGCCCTCACCTAGTGCCATCACATAAAGCAAACGGAATCAAATCCGGTTAGAAATGGCGAAGGAGTAGCATTTTGTAGCCAATGTACAATATAGGTAAAAATCAAGGTCAAAGGTCAAAGAAGTCAAAGGTCAAAATTCTGTGTAGAAGTTTTGAAGCCCTCACCTAGTGCCATCACATAAAGCAAACGGAATCGAAATCGGGTTAGAAATGGCGAAGGAGTAGCATTTTGTAGCAAAATGTACAATACAGGTCAAAAAATCAAGGTCAAAGGTCAAAGAAGTCAAAGGTCAAAATTCTGTGTAGAAGTGTTGAAGCCCTCACCTAGTGCCATCACATAAAGCAAACGGAATCGAAATTGGGTTAGAAATGGCGAAGGAGTAGCATTTTGTAGCAAAATGCTACGCACACACGGACGGACGGACGGACGGACGGACGGACGGACGGACGGACACACGGACACACACACGTACGGAGCCCGTTTCATAGTCCCCTGCTCGAACTCGTTCGGCGGGGACAACAAAACATATACATTTCACTTACTTTGGTAACAGAGAATAAGATTACAAAACAATATAAAATGAAATGAGTCTACAATAATTGTGGAACCTTTACGTGGTAATTATGCGTTGTTTTGAAAACTGAAGTGACCAAAATGAAGTAAACAATTATACCATACTGCATCTGATTACACAACAGGCAACTTACATGAATGAAATTTATGTTTCCACCATCAGAGGTCTTGTAATTTCTCAAACTTGTTTGTTTGTTTTTTTGTCCAAGTCAGTTTTTAGAAATAACCAATGCTTAGTATCGCAACTTTAAGGTTAACACATGCTTTTCCTTCAGAACTGTTCACTGACTGGGAATAATATTCTGTAAGAATGATGTAAATTTGGAGATAACATTCTGTGCTGATAATGTGTTTTGTTTGGAGGTAATTTCATTCTACTCACGGTTCTTGAGTTGGTACTCGATGGCTGCCTTGAGGTTGAAGGCCTCTATAAGAGCCGTTTCGTGGAGTACCAGTGTGTTTCCAACGCTGCGCACATCGATGCCTTCCGTTGTCATGCCAACGCTCAACTCTGCATCCAAAACAGGTCACAGAAAGGGTACATAAAATCAACATGAAGACAAGAATGAAAAGAACACACTACTTGAATGACATTTTGAAAAGGAATTGTACAGGAAGTTGAGTGGTACAGGTGACAAAGATGCTTTGTATTCTCTAGCATCATATCTAGAAAGCTTTTTTTTTGGGGGGGAGTGCATTAAATTAAGTCATTTACTGTAATGAGGTTTGTACACAGGTATGTAGAAGCCTTTGCATGAAGAATGAACCATTTTAAAGTTTACACAGCACTATTCATGACATACCACATTTTTTTCTTTTTATAATAATGACTGTAATCATACCAAACAGATCTTTTTCAGATGAAAACCACGGCAACAGTAGTTTCTTTGTGCACATCAGCCTAATTACTATAGTATTAGGTCACTCATTCAATATAAGTTTACAAATAATTCCACAGAGTGGTAGACTGTCTGGTATAGTTTTATCAATGAGATCCACAGCAAAGACCAACCTGGATGTTCTCTGATACCACGCTCTATAATCTCAGCGATGTGACGTAGGGCTGGAGCGTACTGCTTCATGCTGTAATAGCACAGTGCAATGTTGTAGGCCAAGTCTGAATGAGACAGAAGAGTTGAGTGACACGAGTGAGCATTTTACACAGGATAATGTGGGCGTGGCATTTCCACTTTCTTCTATTGTAATTACAGTGCTGTCAAAGCTGTGGAAGAAATAAGCACATGGTGATTTTAGAAAACGGTGGCCAATTACTCCATAGTCTGAGAACACGAGGGATCAGCTGCACCTGTATGTTTTACATGGGAAATATCAGTGTTAGACTACTCAAAGTTTTCCTATACATTGTCTGCAGCATGGTCGACAGCTGGTGCACACAGATCACTTCTGCAGTAGAACAATAAATGGCTTGCCTAAGCCATTGCTATCCATTTTAGAATATGAGTTGGTCGGTACAAAGGAAATAGACACGGAGGATGTATAGAGCAATGCTTGATAGCGAAATACCCTCAACCTACTCACAAAGTTTTACACTTATTAGTGTGTGTCTGTGTGTCTGTGTGTTTGTGTATGTGCATGTGTTTTAGTGTGTATCTGCTCTTTAGTAATGAATGTCTTGCTTCTTCTTTGTTTTTACTAATTTTCATAAAATGAAGTCAACGTGGCTGAGACACTTACCGGCCCTGTAGCCCAATATCTGCATGGCGGTGTTGAACTTCTGACAGGCCTGTTCATAGCGACCTTCCTTGAAGAGTAGACAGCCTAGGTTCACGTCTGTGTCAGGGTCATCACTGGGACACTGCTCAACCAGACTCTATAGTGGGGGGAAACACAAACTACATTAGATATAGCACGGCTTAACTTACATAGCCTATCAAACTGATGCCAGATATCTATCATCTTGTGTTCATATTATATGTAAAGAACTAAAGAGTAGCTTTACAGTTTACAGGGCAAAGTAACATAACTATAGCACACATATGAAATATTGTCACTGTGCTGCATAAATATTGGTACAGCTAAACTACACTTCAACAAAAATGACTCATGAATACACTCTTAAATACTCTTCAATACATAGATCTTCTTTTGACAACATGAACATCCATGGTCAAATATTTCAAGACTGCCTCTTACAAGTGCAGCATGAATCCCTACAGGCAAAGAAAAACATTAAATCTGTTTCATTTAGTACCATCAGGTATGTGATGACATCAAGTTTAGGCAACTATTACTAAGAAAATTAGGAAACATTCCTTCTAAATTGATTTTTCTTTTGGCACCTCACGCTGAAATATGCCAGCTGTACACACAAACTAAGACAAATTTTTAATCAAACCATATTTGAGATACTGCTGAGTGATGTACATGGCAGGAGTAAGCCTGCAAGTTTGAATATACCTCTAAGTACAAAGTATGAATAATGTTTCTTATGTACTAGTTGTTTAACAGTTTACTCTACACGCTGTTATTTTCGCGAATGAGGAGGTCACAGACATTTTCGCGAGATGTTGTTTTCGCGATCTGACGCCGACGTTAATGTAAATGTACGCCATCCAACTGTGATTCAGGAAATTCACAAAAATTAAACCCTTGCGAAAATAACAACTTATACAGTAATTCTCATGTAAGAATGCATCCCATTCTCCCAGTATGAACAAACCTTGGCTCCTGGTAAATCTTCCTCTCCATACTTGATGGCAGCTTGCAGCTTGGTGATCTGAGACAAGAGACAAAGTGCATTGACCCTTAATTGCATGTTGTCAACATTTCACACAAATAATAACAAGTAGCACTTGTGTAAAATGTATCATAAATAATCACAACCACCCTGCATGCAATGCTGGAAGCATGATGAATATTCCTCCACTTTCCCTTCACCAGGGCTGCACACTAACCCATTTTTACTACTGGTCCGACCTGACTGTCAGACCAGTAGGTACGTTATATTTCCATTTTTTACTGGTCCATTCCTGAAAAAGCTACTGGTCCGACAGTGATCTTTACTGGTCCTGGACCGTCGGACCAGTACCAGCGTGCAGCATTGCCTTCACTATCTCCATTGATAACGCTTCAGGCACATTCCTTTCAATTCAAGATCCTATAAGTCTAGATGTTTGGGAAAATATCTAGTTCGGTATAAACCACAGTAATGTCCATCTTCATTACTTTATGAATTCAATCCCAATTGAGGTTTATACGACCCCTCCTCTACCTCCATCTCCCTGAAAGGTTTGAAATTATATGGTATTCCCTCCATATAAATGTTCACTTGAGCTATCCCCATTTAAAACCTGCAAAATGATAAATCATTGATTCATGAGTGATAATTTTAAATGCATTTCTCTCAAACTGACACAGTCAGAAACACTCAGCTACCCCTAAGGCTGGACCAGTCTCTGTCTCACAAAAAAAGTGAAAGCCAGTAGTTGCTGTAATTTGCTGTCCTGCATGACATATGAAGAGAATGTTCAAGTGCAACATTCATTTTTTTTTTAAATCAGTACAGTGGAAGTGTTAGCTTTTATGGAAGGATTAAATTCTTTCTGAAGCAAGTAGATGTCATGCTATAATTCAAACAGTAGTACACTTTGCAGCTCTTTGACTTAAGTAAAGATTTCATATGATTAGCTGGGCACTTTTGAGTCATCAAGAAGAAAATTAAAATCAGCAAATCTTCATCCTGGGACAATTCTACTTCAATTTCATATGACACCGATAGTATTTACCTTTGGCTGGTACTCCTGATTCTCGACTTGAAAGGTAGCTTTCATGGCTTCAGGGTAGACACAGGCATGGTAGAGAGCCTGGGCGTAGTAGAGTCGATAGTTATCCACCTCCGGATGAAACTGCACAAGCTGTTCATAGCAGTCAGCTGCATTGGCAAAGTCTTGCACATGGAAGTAGCAGTAGCCAAGAAGAGAAAGAGCAGCCCGCGACTATGGGAGAAATGACAATAATCATATTGATGCTAGTTTTATATATATATATATTTTTTTTTTTTGAGCGAGTACTGCATACGTTTGTTCAATAAAACTACCATCAGAATTTATTCATACTACTAGATGAAATATGTTCACAAAGAAATATTTTGCATGAAGAAAATAATGTAAAATGAACATCTACAGGAATGATACAAAATATGACAAAAATTCCAAACTGGCAATGATAATAATGACAAGTTTGCTGGATATCAAAAATGTGTCAAGCATACTCCATAAGTTCTAGTGACAAGGTCAGGCAAGTAAAGACGGGAATATATTGCAAAAACAATATTGATTTCAAAGTCAACCTTTCATGCTTTCAGGTTTGCACATCCGCTCTGTGAATACATCAAGTCACTACCAGAGCCTAGATCTGGTTTGGATCAGACACTATAAAAGGGCATAAAACATGATATGGAACCGAACGAAACTGTAGCACAATGCACTTGGCTTTAAACAGAAGTGGCTCACAGCTATTTCACCTGAAATGATGGCCGAGACTTACCCGAGGATGATTTTGCAGTTCTTGAGACAGGATGTGAATGGCGTCTATGTACTTCCCTTCCTTTATCTGAAATAAAGAAGCACAAATAATTACATAAATTCTACAACATAAATTTAGGGATTTAACCCACATGTGGGAACCTGAAATCAAGAAATATCTTCCCATACATATTGAGAGTTTTCAATGCTCCAAAGTCTCTATTCTTTGTAAGAGTCTTATTATCATTATCATTGATCATTATTATTACCTCCACCAAGGAAGGAGGAGGCGTTGGTTTGTCTGTTTACAAAATAACTCACTCGCGTAATGGCTTTCTCGTGTATCAAATCAAAAGTATGTG
>NW_027273682.1:0-12959 GCF_040938485.1 Diadema antillarum | reverse complement strand
TATCGTAATCACAATCATGTTTTTTTTGACTTACATAGCTTTCTTAGAGAAAAGAATGTTCAACTATACAAAAATCCAAACCTTGTCACCAACCTCATCATTACAAAATCATTTAACCATACAACATAAAGATAGGGAATCCCATTGGTATGCCTTAAATGAAGAGTTCTATAAATACAGTGGTATGTTGAAGAGAGTATCATTTTAGAAACTCCCATAAAGTATTGAAAGTGGAAGGTAACATTTAGTACATTTTCATTGACCGTTAGATTTTGAATTGAATTTTTTTTTTCGGGGCTCACCGTAAATTCCGGTACATTACTAGGCTACCTTTGCAGACCCATGCACTGCATTGTGTGTCCATCATGTATATTTTGTGAAGAAAGTTCATCAAACCTACAAACATTTCTATATACATTATTGCAACACACTCTATATATTATTACATCAGCTCTTATACTTTTAGATTTGTGTTTATAGATAAGAATACAGAAGACTGCAACAAAAAGGCTTCAGTGTGGCTGACACACAGAACTACTGAGCAGTTGAGTTTTGTGCATTATTCAAATTGTAGATAACTGTTGACTTCCCAATTTCTCAGCAGTGGCCTAAACAAGTCCCCTGAGGTTCATACTTAATGTTTTGCTGCATTTTGTGAGGTCTGTAAAAGGTACCCCCTACCTTTAAGCCATATCGAATCAAATTAATCAGTTCAATAAATCCAATCATTATCATCATCACAATATTTGTTTACCTACATATTTTCAAAACGTATACGTTTAATACAGCACAATACATTACATGGACATTAACAACATTCCAATGATATGTAGTCTATTGAGAAACGTCGTATTTAATCAATATTACATAACATAGAAAATATCATTAAGACATCCTGCATCATTACCAGTAATCTATCAACAAAATGCATAGTTGTATATTGTGATAGGCCTAGATATAAACTGTGAATACAACTTGTAATAACATGAAAACTGAAACATACAACACTGAATTACTGCCCCCCCCCCCCCCAAGGAAAAACGCAGTATCTTACATTTTTGTTGATTTTCACCTTTTTTTGCATAGATATAGTCGGTGGGCAATCCTTGTTCATATAACATATTCAGTTTTTTGGAAAAAAAATAGAAAGCTACTTTTTCCGTTACTGCCAAACTCAGTATCTACACTTAACTTGCACTTTCCCCTAGCAAAGAACGCAGTATCTACATCAACAAACAAAGCCGCCAAAACCGATCGATACATCGCTAATCACTGCTAATCCCGCGGCATAATGAAAGCGTTTCTCGTGCTTTTGTTCCTCTCATATTATACTGCTTCCATTCTATGTGGTGATTGACTATCAAGTGGTGTTCCCAAGTAGATTTGCTCATACATTCTAAGTTTTTGTTACGGTTGTATGTGCAATAGTCATGTCTTTACAGTATAGCAACTGGTTATTCAAAAGAAAAATTGAAAATAGATTCGTCATACAATTTATATCAAAACAAAGCTTGACATTCCTCTTTAACTTTGCCTACCATTATGCCTATATTAACAGAAATTAGTAGAAGTCATACAAATTGGAAAAACAAAATTCTTTCTCTCAGAATGACCACGTGGCACACAGGGGGTTTCCACCATGGCACATAAAGGCAAAAAGAACAATTTGAATCTCGATGTACAAACCTATAATTTCAAAGAGTGCTCCTCTTTTGATAAGATCTAGGACTAAAATAGGCCTAGGACTTCTTAGTTTTATAAACAGGCCTGCCGCCTGTTTATAAAGCTAAGAAGTCTAAAACTAAAACTTAGAATCCTAAGTCTAGTGTCAGTGTTCAATTATCCACTCCATACCATACTGTCTTAAAATTAAATAGCTGACAATAGATTATGTGAAAAATAGGTAAATGGACAAAAAAGAGACAGTTAAGAAAATTTTCTTATCTAGACCCTAATGAGACTGGGTTGCGTAAAATGCATGCATGATCCCATGCTGCATAAGGGCATGCTACAACTTACAAGTAGGGCTAACAAAATTAGAATTACAAATTTACATGACATAACAAACTTTGGTTCGATCTAGAAGAAATAGGGCTAGAGTGCGGATGAAACCTCGATCTAGACCTAGGGTGCATTTTTTTTTTTCAAATTAAAGAGTCCTGTCTAGTGTAGACTAAACTATCTAGGATTCTAGGGATAGAACTACAACTAGGCTATTTTTTTTGTCAGTATCGGGCATGTATAGCCTGAGGCTGTAGACTAGTGTAGCCTGGTACGTAGCCAGCCTAGAATAAACGATATAATGTAAAAGTTAGTCTAGATCGATCTAGGTCCAGACATCAAATTTGAATTTATTTTTTGTCTAGACTCTAGCCTAGACTGTACAAATCTAGATCTAGATACTTAGTTAGTTAGCGGCTAAGCCATGTAGCATCACATTACAGCCCCGGCAAGCTTCATATTAACACATAATGATAATGAATAACATTTATATAGCGCCTTAATACTGATATTTCTAAGCGCATTGAGCCGGAAAAAAAAAAGAAGTATGACGTTAAAATAAAATACAGTATTATGTAAATATACAAATTATGATATAACATGCATCAGCAAAACAACATAATTAAAGTTGAGTAAACAGATAAGTTTTCAACGATGACTTGAACTTATCAACGTTATCAGCATTACGAATATGGAGAGGAAGTTTATTCCAGAGAGACGGGGAAATAACAGAAAAAGCCCTATCACCATAGCGGGTGCAGGTGCGGGGACCATGTGATAGTTGGAGAGTGGAGGAAGAACGAAGAGAACGGGTTGAAGTGGAGGAGCGGAAAGAAATTAAGTCTGTGAGGTAAGATGGAGCAAGATTATTACATATCTTGTAAACGATAAGGAGGATTTTGAAGGTGATACGTACGGCTACAGCTACATCGGTCTGGGAATGTTTTACTTTTTAGGTTTGAGCTGCAATCTGAAAAAAGTAAAACGTTCCAAGAACTATTTGTTAATGTTATGAAGCCTGCTCTGTAATCAGGGCATAAGTGGGGAAATGGAGGATGCATCCCCCAGGGCCCAAGGTTGAGGATGGAGCATCATGTATACTTGTACAATGATGCATACATGCATACATAATTATGGAGAAGAACCTGGACATATGTGACCGTGCACCTCAAAACGAACATAAAGTCGCACACACTAATTTTGCGTGAGGACTGAAATAAGTGAAATGGGTCAACCTAGCCAAACTTGACTTTTTCATATTTTCTGAAAGAGCGGGTCTTCGTTTACATTATGCTAAAATTTGGTATCATAAAACGGGCAGGAAAGTGTGTATTTTAGTAGTTTATCTCGAACATTTTTGGAGTAGAAAAGTGTGATTTGGTGTGTCTTTAAAATCCCTTTTTCATTTCAGAAAAACCTTGTCAACACCCTTCACTTTCAACTCTAATAACTTTTGAAAGGATAATGCTACTGGTTTGAAATCGGTATTAATTATGGACACAATGTGTTTCTGAGGCATATTTAATTTCAGTTTAATCTGATAATCCCTTCATTGTTGTTACTCTGGTGGTTTACTTCCTGTTTTTTTTGTTGTCCCATTCATCGCACAGCAAGCACGGTTTGGTAAAAGCTTAAGCGGTTGAGTAGACACTGTACTTCAGAGCCTCTTTTCTCAGTTAACACTTTTCCTGAGTTTGTGCTTTCTTTCCAATATTTAGATAGGTTAGGAGAGTCCATTTGACTTTTTTTTCAATTCAATTCAATAGAACATCTATTTCCAGATAAGTTCGTGTAACAACAGTAACAATTCAGTAATGACAAACTGGAGGTGACAACTCAGTAAGCACAGCTTGAAGTGAGTACACCTTTAACATTTGAAAACGTAGTTGAATCTGATTGAAACATAGCTAAAAAGACATGAATATACATTTACAAGACGAAATACAGGTACACAAGAGACTAAAGCTAGGGATGCAGGAGGAAAACAGATAGGAAGAAGGAAAAAGACAAAGAAAAGAGAAGAACGAAAAAAAAATAAGGAGAGGTAAAGAGACCTAAAAAATATGCACTTGTAACACTTAAACAAGGCAACATTGTACATACATGTACATATATAATGCATTTTAATAAATCAGGAGAAATTTAGCAGCCCTCACTATAACTACCTTATATGGATGAATGCAACTTTTTACTGAGTCTTATCTTAAAACAATTTTGAGATGGTGCATTTCTTATGTCTCTAGATAAATTGTTCCATTTCTTGGGCCCATAAAACGAATATTATGTTGGTAAGACAAGGTATTGGGTCTGGGCAAATGCAATAAATGACGAGGAGCGTGTATCGTAATTATGCACATTCTGATTGATATCAAACATTTGAACAAAATGGTCAGGCATAAGTTTGTTGACACACTGATATACAAAAACACATTGCTGATAGGTGGTGATATTTTCAAAGTCAGCAATTTTAGTTTTGAGTATAACGGGCCTGCTTTAGATTTCGGGTTCGCTCCTTATAACTCTTACTATTTTATTTTGCTTTGAAGTCAATTTCTTTAGACTGGACTGAAAAGTACTTTCCCACACTTTGTTGCAATAGACAAATAGGGCAAAACAAGAGTGGAGTATAACATCCGTAATACATCAGTAGGTAACATGTAGCTTAGTGTGGATATAATACCAACGTTCTTTGATATTTTTTTCTCTGTCTCTGAATATGAGGCTTTCATGTTATTTTTTAATCTAAAATAACACCCAAAAATTTTGTTTTCTCTACCCTGGGAATTTGAACATTATTCAATTCCACTTTAACAAAATCAGTGTCATATGATTTGTATCGATTACTAAAAACAATAAGTTACATTTGCGTGGGTTAACAGATAATCGATTTGCCTAGAAACCATGTACACAATTTTGAAAGGTTGCTATTCACTTGATCTTGCAAAGAAGGAAGATCCTTACCACGGAATAATTTATTAGTGTCATCAGATATTCGTTATGTACGATGAGGTATCGGAATTAGAAACATTTACAATATCATTTATGTATGATATAAACAACAGTGGTCCTAATAACGACCCTTGTGAAACTCCACATAATATTTTCTTTAAGTCTGATATACAACTGTTATACTTTGTACATTGATATCGATTGAAGAGGTAGCTTTTAAACCAACTGTATGCTACACTTCTAAGACCATATTGCTTTAATTTAGCTAAGATAATAGCATGATTAATTGTGTCAAAGGCCTTTGACAAGTCAACAAAAACACCAATAAGAAAGGAATTTTCCTCAAACGTATCACGAATCTTATTTGCAATGTCAGTTAGGGCCATGGAAGTTGAATAATTGCTGCGAAAGCCGTACTTATAACTACCCACAATATTATTTTGATCAAGAAACTTAACAGCACGCTTGTAGACAATCCTTTCCAAAATTTTCGAAAAACAAGGAAGTACTGAAATTGGTCTGTAATTTGACAATTCACATTTGTCACCATTTTTAAACACAGGGGTTACACGAACAATTTTCTGGAAAGACTCCTGATGATAAAGATAAATTGAATGTATGACATAACGGTTTGCTGATTTCTTTTATTGTATGTTTGATTATACTACGACTGAAATCATCAATTCCAGAGGCTGTATTATCCGAAAAGAGTTGACAATGCTACATATTTCTGTTTCAAATTTTGCATGAAAATTAATGGTATTTAAACAAGGGTTCACTAGATAATTCATAAAGTTAGAATTATTTTGTGGTATCAACTTATCAAAATCTGGACCACCCTGAGTAGAATATGAATTAAAAGCATTTGCAATTTTGTGAGAGCCAGTAGTTAATTCACCATTACATTTCATTTGCATATCAGTAACACATTTACCACCTCTATTCAAGAGTGTATTTATGAGATTCCAAGTTGCTTTAATATTACTTCTATATACAACAAATTTCCTTTCAAAATATTTCTTCACATTTCTTATTGTAGCATTCAAAGTATTCCTAAAGCGTTTATATTTTAACTCATTAAAGTTGCTTGGGTTACGCATATATTTCTTATGCAACAAATTTTTAGATTTTATAGAACGTAAAATACTGGTCAGTCATCCAGGGATTAAGCTTTCTTGCACATCGACTCTTTTTTTTTTCTTTAGGGGAAAGTGTTCATTATATACCCCTGACAAAACAAACTCAAAATAATCATAAACTTCGTTAACATTTTCATATCATACAAATTATCCCAACAGTGTGAACCAAGTTCATTCCTGAAAGCGTCAATACTGTCTTTGTTTACAGTTCTCACATAAATATCACTACTTGGTCAGTCCTTTTTTTATTTGATTTAGATCAGTTAGCTGGAAGACAGGTAGATGATCAGTAATATCACAATACAACAGTCCACGGACTTTGAACAGGCCTATTGAACTGGTTGGTAATATTGTCCAACAGAGTAGTAGTGGCATTGGTAATGCGTGTAGGCCTCGTTATAAGAGGGAGACAATAATTACTAAAAAGTGTGTTAACAAAATCAGTTACATCATTATCTGTGCTATATTTTAATAAATCAATATGAAAATCACCCATAATATAAACCAATTGTTTTTTTTTTCAGTAGCGGTGAGATCTTTGAATCAAAGTAACATACAAAATTCACATAATGAAATGTTTCAAACATTGGAAATATAACAGTGCATAGCTTATCAAACATCACCGCATCGTTTTCAAAACTGTACACCATTATAATATACTTTATCACTTATTCACGGGGTTCTCCGGGGCTATATGTGGTGCCCTGAAACACATTCACATCCTTTTACACGACAAAGCAGAAATCAAATCGCAATTTAACTTACCAATGACCGGTGTAATATAACCAAAATGCCTCTTCTTCTTGGCCACTGGAAGGCTGCAAAGGCTGTTGGAATACGCCTTCTGGCAGCAAACAAAATCTGAACTCAAATCAGCCAGTATACAGGCTGACGGTAAGGTGGACGGACGGCTCCTGGCCGCAAACGAAATTGGGCTTAGACACAAAATTATCTTGCCAACTGGCGCCTGGGTGTGGCAGGTTGGTTTTCTGCCATCACGGAGCTAACTCAATGTTCTCTCGGTGAAATCAAAAATGGTGTCTGCCACGAAAAGATCCAACTCTACTGTTAAATTGCTACTCGACTACGACACTCCTTTTCGAGGCATTTGGAATATTTGATACAACTAAAAGGACTTGAACGAAAACACCTATACCGCACTCTCCCGGAACTGGAGCTATTTCCTGTCTTTTCTTTCTACATTAATTGACATGCAAAAATAAATGAACTCCTCTCGGTCATCGATGGCGCGACTTGTAAAACATTCACACCTGTCCTAGCACTTTCTCTCTCTCACTCTCGCTTTCTCTCTCGCTCACTCACTCGCACTTTTTGTCTCGTTATCCCTACCCGTAAACATGTTTGTCTAGTTGAATGACCGATAGGTGTTGTACATGAAACAACCTGGAAATGCATTTTCAATGTGACAGTGCAGAACAGGGAAACAGAAAGGAAAGAAACCACACAATGTCAGGAAAACACAAGCAGATGTTGAAGCATCAGAGGGAACAAGCTCAGATGATGAATTTCTTGTTCACATGCAAAATGTAAAGACAGTGATCAAGAAAGTGAAGAGCACAGACAACAAAATCATTGTGAAGGTTGGAGGGATTGATGCATACATTGAATTAGACAGTGGCGCTGATGCTAATGTGATGGATGAGCATCAATTCAAAGCATTGACGAACAGATCAAATGACAAACTGAAACTAGAGCCCTGTGATATCAAACTGTCAGCACTACAAAATGATCTGGAAGTAAAAGGGAAATTCCACACTACCATCCAAAATGAAACCAGAGGTGTGAAAACAAAATTCATTGTTGTGAAGGGAAAGATCAAATCCCCACCACTCCTCGGCCGAGAGACATCCATCGCACTGGGAATGATGGAACTGAGACCAAATGGCACGCTCAAAGCCACAAATGAACTGAAAGCAGACAAAGTGCAGAAGGTCAATGCAATACCAACATCTGTGCAAGAAATACTTCAGGAACACCCAGAAGTATTTAAAGGGATCGGAAAAATTCATGACAACAGAAATAATAGAGAAGTCTATGCTAGATTCCACATGAGACCGGAAGCAGCACCAGTTGCACAGAAACCAAGGCAGGTACCATATTACTTGCAGAAACCTCTAAAGGAATGGTTAGCACAGTGCATAGAGGAGGAAATCTATGAAGAAATCCCAGATGATGAACCAGTCACATGGTGCTCCCCTCTAGTGGTTCAACCAAAGCCGAGATTCAAGGACACCCCAAAAGACAAGCTGGGACCAGACATGATTCGAGCAAGCATCGACCTTCGGGTTGTAAACAAGCACATGGAAAGAAGTCGCATCACACAGAGCCCAATTGTAGAAGACTTCACATACAAATTCCATGACTGCCATGTGTTCTCCAAATTGGACATGAAACAAGGCTACCACCAGCTACTTCTGGACCCAGAATCTAGAAATGTAGCTACATTCAGTACACCCTGGGGAAACATGCGCCCAAAGAGACTGGTATTTGGAGCAAAGTCATCGCAAGACTTGTTTGATGAGACAATCAGCAGGATATTTGGTGACATCCCATATTGCCTCAACCAGCGCGACGACATCCTCATAGGCGGAAAATCATTGGAGGACCACAACGAGACGCTTCGCACCGTTCTCCAGAGGGCAGCAGACTTCAACATCACATTCAACGAAGACAAATGCTGTTTCACTGTAGAGGAGATCGAGTTCTACGGATACCTTTTCACAAAGGAAGGTCTGAAGCCCACTGATGATAAGGTCAGGGCAGTCAAAGAAAGCAAGCCACCTCAATCCAAGGAGGAAGTGAGAAGCTTTCTCGGGATGATTGGATACCTATCCAAGTTCATACCCAGGTACTCAATCCTCACGGCCCCACTCAGAGCCCTGACACAAAAGGACATCAAGTTCAAATGGGGTACAGAGGAACAAAAAGCCTTTGACAACTTGAAGAAAAGCATCACAAGTAATGATGTAGTGGCATACTTCGACCCATCGAAGGAGATCATACTCCGAACAGAGGCAAGCTTTCATGAGGGACTCTCAGCGGGACTGTTCCAGCACACAGAAAAGGGAGTGCAACCTGTCCACTTCATCAGCCGCTCGATGACAAAGGCAGAGAAAAGGTACAGCCAGACTGAAAAGGACGCTCTAGCAATCCAATGGGCAAAGAACAGGTTCAGGATGTACCTCCTCGGGGCTCCACGGTTCAAGATTGTGACCGCCCATAAACCACTAATACCCATGTTCAACAAACCCACAGCAAAGCTACCACCGAGGATAGAGAAGTGGGTCATGGAAATGCAAGATGTCGACTATGAGGTAATCTATGAACCCGGAAAGGACGAGGCCGACCCACTCGACTTCCTTTCCAGACATCCACTCCCAGAGACAGGATCCGATGAAACAGAAATGATGGTCAAGTACATCATAGAGGATGAACATGCTGTGGTCATGGACAAAATCAAGAAGGAAACAGAAAAAGATCCACAGCTGAACAAAGTAAGACAACGACTCATGCAAAATGACTGGGAAGAATTCAGAAAAGATGAGGACATCAAACCATTTTACCCCATACGACAACAGCTGTACATCGCCAATGACATCATCTTCAGACTTGAATGCATTGTGATACCAAGCACTCTACACAGGAAGGTCATTCATACAGCACACAAGATGGGACATCTTGGTATGACCAAAACAAAACAACTCTTGAGGGAGAAATACTGGTTTCCCGAGATGAACAGAATGACTGAAGAAGTGATTGGCCAGTGTTACGAATGCCACGTTACGACAAAACAACACACAGAAGAGCCAGTCAAAACAACGCCAATACCAGAGAAACCATGGGATGTGGTTTCCATAGATTTCGGCGGGCCATATCCAGATGGACACTACAACCTTGTTATCATCGACAAAAGAACAAGGTATCCTGAAGTCGAGATGACACGATCAACCTCATTCAAGGCCATAAAAAGCAAACTCAAGAGGATATTTGCTACACACGGCATACCAAACAAGGTCGAGACCGACAATGGACCTCCTTTCAACTCCCAGGAGTTCCAAAGTTTTGCCCAAGAGGAAGGATTCATCCACCACAAGGTCACTCCAGACCACCCCAGAGCCAATGGGGAAGCAGAGAATTTCATGAAAATTCTCAACAAGACTGAACAAATTGCACATCTACAGAAACAAGATCGTGAGATTGCAATACAAACCATGCTCATGGGTTACAGAGCAGCACCACATCCAGCTACGCAAACGCCACCCTATGAAGCACTGATGGGAAGACCCGTGAGGACAAAACTAGACCACATGACCCCATATCGAGAGGTCAAAGACAAAGACAAACAAATAAACCAAAGGGACAAGGACTACAAAGAAAAGGGCAAGAGGTTGAGAGAAAACAGGAACACAAGAATGCACAACTTTGTAGTCGGAGATTTTGTCCTGCTCAAACAGAGCAAAAAGAACAAATGGACAACAGCGTTCGAGCCAGCTTTCTATGTAATATACAGGATAGATGGTTCGTCTGTGGCTGCTCGACGAGTATCGGATGGAAGGCAGATCTACCGAGACGCGAGTCACTTCAAGCTCGCAAATGCGGTCGTTCAAAATATGGATGACTACCCTGGTGACCAAACCGACACACCCAAACGAGAGGACTGGAGAGAGATGATACTCCAGGAAACTACTGATGGTGCAGGTGATGCCAACGCAACAGGCCCTACACCAGACCAACCAATCCAGAAGGATGCCTCCACCAACAAACCAATCCAACCAATCCAGAAGGAAGGATGCCCCACCACGCCACCCAGACCAAACCAGAGAGAGGCTCCCACAACCCCACTACCCCACAGGCGGCCTGTACGAATGAAGAAAGCCCCCCCCTCATTTGAAGGATTTCGTAACTAAATTTTAAGAATAAGTGAACACCCCCCATTGATATATCTAACTACAGTGGGAACTCAGTATAAAGAGAACTGTTATAATGAAGTTTGGATACGGTAAACTGTTTTGATTTAGTGAAATTATTATTTTTTTTTTGTCTTGTTTTGAGTATTGAGCTATATACATGTATATTCAAATTTATTTGATATAATAAGCAGAACATTCAGAAACCAAAGATTCTCGTTATGCTGAGTTCCACTGCATATTGATGGAAGAAGTTAGAAGATTTGAAGAACGAAGCTAGATTTTGAAGGGATTACGAAGCTGGAAGATCATCATAAGAAGAAGAGGGAATTGCAAGAAAGAAAGTACAAGATTATGAAGTTTTAGAAGAAAGAAGGTAAAAGAAGAAAGAAGTATCAGAAGAAAGAAGATTATTAAGCTAGGACGTAGTGTAAGCATTATACAATGTTAATGCATGCTTTCACGTGGCAGATATATACACACATATGCATTAAAAATTGAAAAGGAAGAATACGGAAAATTTGGAGTAAAACCATCAATTGTATTTTGTACAATTGTATGTTTATACACTATGCAACATTTAAGTTAAAGAAACCATTTTAGAGTATTATTTAATTTATTGAATTAACAGGACACAGCAAAATTATTGATGTTATTCATCCCTCAGTCGGAAACATTTTATTTCATCACACTTGTATGACATTAACCAAATTATCATATGAGAAATTTCATCTTTTGGAAAAAGGGAGAAATGTAGTGTCTTGAATTGAGACTAGCAACACATACGCACTATATGCTCACTGCATGCTATAAGCCACGTTACTGTAACTATGCAGACTCAATGAGACAAGTAAAGTCTATCGAAACTGTACTCCTCCGACTCGACCTGAGTTAATCAGTCGCGTGACCATTGCGTGAAATGGATCTGTGATTGTGAGCTGACTAGTGATTGTCTCTTGTGATTGATTCCGTGGTCAGATGTTACAGCACGGAGGTCATGCATTCTCTCACCTCACACACAGCCCTGTCGCGCTCGCTGTATATCAAAAGTCGTGCTTCGCATGGCGTCTGGTAGGGCTAACCTTGTCGTTGAACTGGCCTGACGGCGCGCGGCCCGACTAGACTCGACTCTGTGCGAAGCATGGCGCTGTCGGTGGCTGAGCCTGGCTGTGCCTGTGTTTTCTAGTAGATTTCTATGCTCTTCAATTCAGTCTTAGATCATGCCGATTCTTCCCGTTTACACGTATCAGTTCACTAATTTCGACACTTACCGCACACTTATCAAAGGACACAGCAGACTTAAGAAATGACAAGGTCGTTGGTTAATGAATTGTTGGACTTACAGCCCTCGAGCGTTCTGTGTGTGTTGAAAGGTGCCCAAAACAGCCAGAGTGCACGTGCCGTCGAAATCCCACGCCACAGCTTAGTGGTGGTAGTCTAAGTTCCAGACCAACGAGGTACAGAAGAGCACGCAGTTGTTCCAGACCGTCTACAGACAAATTCAGTAACGTTACTAGTACTCGTACTAAATAATAAAATTTCCCTCCCAGATAAAACCACAAAAGGAGAAGCTGGTTCAGCTGGATGGTCCTGCCTTCGGCAAAGGGCAGCTTCATCTTCGTCGCCGTGGAGGGCGCATTTTGTAAAAGGGAGTACAATTGGCAAAGGGTCTGGAAACCAGACTACCTGACCAGCTGATCAGGCGTAAATACTCACTCCTACACACACGGTACACACAAAACCCAAACAACAACAGGATCAGGTGGATACTACAATTTCTACTAGGAGCAGGGTCAAAGATGATAATCATAGCATTGTACCCTTCCCTACAGCGCGAGCGGCAGCTGAAGATGAAGGGGGAGGGGAAAGCAGTTACCCCAGAACATCACACCCCTCTTCTGTAGACCCGACTCATACTAGATTTTCAAGCAATAATTATTGA
>NW_027273681.1:0-14433 GCF_040938485.1 Diadema antillarum | reverse complement strand
AATCCCACAATGTCGATCAAATTATAAGACAGTTAATCTTTCTGAAGCGGTGGACACACAAAATTGTCATGTCAGTGATCATCCTAAGAATGATGTGTAAAGAAGACGAAGTTTAACCTTGCCTTTGGTTTTGTATTGTTTTACCGCTTAAGTTGCAACATGCGCGAACACAAGGTTTTACTGTAAAACGAGGAATAATTATTGCGTGCATGATAATTTTGCAAATTTCCCGAGAACCAAGAGATTAGCATGCAAGTGGAAGTTCTTGCCTACACTATATGCATTGAATGCCAGCGACAATAAGTATAATTATTATTTATGCCACGGATACTTTAATGATATTAAGAATCGCAAATCTTCAGTATTGCAGGGATGAACCATAAAAATCAAGCATAATCATGACTGTTTTATGCCAAATAACATTGTTTTTTTTTTCTTTTTTTTTGTTTGGGTGTTTTTTGGTTTTCCTCTTTTTTTTGGGGGGGGGGGGGGCGAGGGCGCCGTGGCACGGTGGATATTTAAGCTTCACGACTCCCAGTCGAAGGACCCGAGTTCAATTCCCTCCCCGCAGCGATTACGTCCTATGCCGTCCTATAGCAACTCTATATACGATAATAATGTCAGGCGGGCCCTCTTATAGCTAGAGCACTGATAGCATTGAAGAGGCTACTCTAAATAGAGAAGACTTTTTGCAATTATCATCATTGTTATCGTTATTGTTATTATTATGATTATTGCGGGGTTGTTGTTGTTGTTTTTTTTTTTGGGGGGGGGAAGGGTACTATTGCTACAATATCATTAGTCTTGCATGAATGCGGTTAGGATATGTTCTACCTCCTATCTCTTTGTAACATTCATCTATCATCTTCACAACAAATTTCAAGACATCATTATGTTTGTGTCATGGTACTGTAAAAGTGGATATTTTCGCGCGACTAATTTTTCGCGTTTAGCCAGGTAAGAAGAGATTCGCGTGTTTTTAATTCCGCGGAATAAAGACATCACGCACAGGAACATACAGCAAGCAAAAAATATTCACGTGCTTTTATTTTCACGCTAGTTTCTGGTTGCGCGAAATTCGCGAAAATTTCAACACCGCGAAAATTTCCACTTTTACAGGTAGTAACTAGTTAGTAGGGATATTCATTCACTTTGAAATACTGCGATAGTAATTGACATAATCAGACAATGATTATTTTTTTTTTAGTATGACAGGAAGGGCTCATCGTGAATCCAAAACCCAAAGAAAAGTGCGATTTGAAATGGCTGAGATATAGGTGCCCGCCTTTTACAAGGATCGCTATGTTTCACTTTGTTTCTGGATATCTCTACCATTTCAGAACCGATCTTCACCAAATGAAATTTGATTTCCTGTCAGAATTGTATGCTCTTTAATATTTCTTTCTTTTCAAAGTACGTTGTATCTGTAAAAAAGGCTAATACCTGAATCCTCATCTCAACCAATTATACTATTTCATGCTTAACACCTTGAATATGTTTCTCTGCCCCTCGAAAAAAAAAAAAATGCGGACAGTTTATCAGCATGTAGCACATTGATTTGATGAAACTGTAATACTGAGGCTGTACTTTTTTACATGTTTAGATTAGTTTCTTTTGATAGCAGCGGAATAGTGTGCAATGAAAGCCGACTTATGGATGTTATCATAATAAGATTAGTTATCGAGTCTTATACGATACACTGTTACCTGTAATTTTTAATTATAATTTTGCGATTTTCGTCTTTTACGTTAACTTTCAGTATATATATTATGTATCAAAATGGACATGCGCCATTTTAGATATTGAATAGAGTTATTCTTGACTTTAGATATCAAATAGAGTTATTCTTGACAACGGTTTGTTACATTAAACATATTCAAAGTGCTTTTTTCAGTACCATGCATTCTATCAAATGTCTAGTAAGTTTACAACTAAGAATTAGTATGCTTAGAATTGCACCATTGGCCCATTTTTATGCAAGAGCCAAATTTCCCTCTTTTTTGTACGCGGTGACACCTCAGTGTCTATGTAGAATATGAGAATGATAGTTATTTCAGGCTAGAGGGGCGCATCAATTTTGAACTTTGTGTTTGAAAGGCTATTGTCATCTTAAAGACGACTAATGATGTCGCTCAAATCGACTGGAGCAAGCCCTCTTATGATTCATGCTCGGATCTATAAAGACTTTATGGTCTAGACATTCCAGTAGTATACGCGAAAGAGACGGGACGAAAAGCATCGGTGGTACACAGGATGTGGTTGCTTAGGCGACGCTTTCTATTGTCGGGATGGGGATGAAGAAGGTCTTTTATTATGTGAAACGTTAAGCGCGTGGTCATCTTAATCTCCTGAAAGTAGCTAGTACAATATAGGAGTCCATTCAAAAAGAAACTGCCGCGTACCATTGAATTGTATATCAGAGAGGCTTACAACCTGTTTCTTTTCTCGGACGAAACGCTAAAGCAGTCCTGCTTAGCGACGGCGTTCACGCTCCATCTCACGCACTACCATGAGAAGGAATAGCGATACCACGCATGATACATGAAAACATGTTTAAAAGGCGAGAAAACTAATGAAGTTTAAAGTTGACTTCTCCTTCCTCTTTCAGTGAAAACAGAATAATTGAATAGATCTATTGAAGCGGATTGTCACTGCTGCGAACGATCGCCATAGCATCGTTAGTCTTGCGAGCAAATCGATATCCTAATACTTTTGTTTTTGCCTGATAATATGAGTAGTAACCCTTTAAAGGACTCGTAAATTCGACGTTTCAAACAGTATAGTAAAACAATGAAATGTATTTCAAAAACATTTGGATGCGTTGGGTGTTAGCATTTAATAGCATCCATCTGCATTTTATTTTCCGTCCGTATTGCACACAGAAACGCAAGCAAACATTATACTGTGAATACGCTGTAAAGCATCGTATCATTATTAAAAGTGTATTCATTCTTCTTTTATTTTCAGCCTGCTTGAAGTAGTAGTCAAACCATGTGATCAGTTAGGCAGCCTATGTATAAAGAGAGTCGTTACTCAATATTCGTTTGATTTGTTACTGTGTGGTTACGATTACGAACGATGGTTATGAGTCCGAAACACTCGTTCATATTGAACTATATACATGTATAAAGGTCAAAAGCTGTTTCGATAGTATAGCTCGGTACGAGTTCAAAACGCAATCGAAATCATCAGAATGCTATCATAGGCGGAAATTATAGCTGTGGAAAACTTGTATTAAATATAGGTCAATAAAGATTGCCATATCCAATCTCCGTAAAAAGTTTTGATTCATGCCATCCTCTGAGCATTTTGAGATATTTTGCTTGTGTTTTGATTATGTTACGATTTAGGTTTGAACTCTGAAAATTGAAAGGTGTGGTTACCTCAACGATGTCGCAGTTCCATTAACCATGATGGGTAAAGGGAATTCATGACTTTATAAGACTAATCCTTGCTAAATTGAAGATCAATTCTTTAAACCATCACTTATGTCTTGTAATTAGATACGTCTGTAATCATAACCAAAATGCCTTAGGAGACAAAAATCATCAAACGTTTATAAGCGTCATCCGACAAATTTACAATTGACAATGCAAATGTATGATTGCCCCATTTGCATGTAGCTGTAAGCTATCTTTACGTTGAAGTTAACTTCCCTCCTTGAGAAAAAGAAAAAAAAGTCGGGTTTCGCTAGAGGTACTTATTATGAAACGGTATAAAAACAATTATCAAGAGATAACCTATACAAACATGAAACAAACGCATATTCTGTTCGTTATATGCATGGATCTGTTTATTTGTTTGTTTGGTCAGTATTTTAATGGCATTGATCTTGTTTTTTTTTAATGGCATCGGTCTTGGTCGGGGGAAAGATAACAAAAAAAAATGTATCACTCTGTTATCAGATCAGGATGATTGCGAGAAGGGTGTACATGTATTCCCGCCTTTTTTATACAGGCAAACAATAAAGCTTTGTATGCTATTATAAAAGCCTGGAGGCAAAAGGCAGTTTCAACGTTCAACTTATAGTAACCATAGTTTATCCAGGGCTCGACACTAACGGTGGCCCGGTGGCCCGGGCCATCAAAAACGCACATCGGGCCACCAAAATTTCAGAAATGAAGACTTTGGTGGCCTGATCGGGCCACCAAAAAAGGACGGATGTTTACCTGTGGGCCACCAAAAATAAGAGTTAGTGTGGAGCCCTGGTTTATAGGACATAAAGTAAGTTAGCGTCTCACTGACTGTGGTTCTTTGTTTTGGCAAAACATGAACACAAAGGGGGTCTGATTTTTTTTTTTTTGTTCATAGTACTTGTAGCAGACATTCATGCAGATTCTCCAACAGCTTCGCTCCATTACGTCACTTCCTGCTATCAATGGCGAAGAAAGGATGATGGCTGCTTGATTATCCATTCCTTGAGATTGCAGGAAGCTCACCTTTCTTGTGTGTGTGTTTCGTTGTGTGTGGTTCTGTGGTACTCAGTTACAAGGCGTGAAGATTTCAATACAGGCAACTGATTCGAGTTTCGCAAAGCTGTTGAGGCAAATTCTTTGCACACTTGACCTCTGAACTGTCAGGTACACGTACTACACGAAAAAAACATTCTTATTTAACAAACACATTTTGTGTAGCGACAAAGCTTTCTGTCATTTTCTCAAATAGGCCCTACTTCTAAAAGTGCTCTGATGAAGAGATTTCACAAAGAGAACACGAGTTAAAAATGGGCATCAGTTATTGTTCCGATTTCTCTCCCTGCCGGCAATAACTTATTCAATAAGTGTTTGGACTGGGAAGAGTACACATATATTCATTTGGCGAATTAGCGAATGAATTATTACACGAATTGTCTTTGCGAAAAGGAAATTAACCTTGTATATCTCCAAAGATAAACTTTGAACAGCCTGTCACATAATAGGGAACAGCTGATTATTATCATTATTTGAATGAATTATCTATTGATGAATCCAATAACCTTTGTAAATGTACACACGGAGAGCTGTCGTAAGTTCGCTATTTTGTGTTTTAGCTGTTATAAAATATCTCACATTATATATATATATATATATATATATATATATATATATATATATATATATACATATCGTACTTTGTGTCTACACTTTTCAAACGCCATTGTGCGTCATGCCAATCACCACTTCATGAAATGTGGTGCGTGTATATCGCCGATCAGAGTCTTGCTCAGCTCATCAGTATTGCGCAATTCTAAAGCCCTCGCCGCCGCACGCTCTATGCCTTTTGTCTTCAATGGGGTCAAGAGCAATGCTCATTAGCATCTTATGCTCTACAACGGAAGCGGAGTCTCGATCGGGCCAGCCTTTTGTCAAGGCCCTCTTGCTGTATGGTGAAGAAAGCCCAAATGTAGCTGAGTGGGGTTGCGCGCTGGAGCGGTCGGCTGGGCTCGCTTCGCTCGCCCATTACAGCGAGAGGGCCTTGACAAAAGGCTACGATCGGGCAAGAACAATAGGTGCAAAGCGCACCGTAAAGTCGATGGTTGGAAAAAAAAAAAATGTAACGGAAAAAAAAATATCTCAAAGCAACCGTGATTGGGGACACTTTTACTAATTTTTCACACTGAAATTTTCTGAACAGATAAATAAAACACCAAGGAATCATTATCCGTCATTAAATAACTTCCCTATTTGACCCGAGTAGTGCATCCCCTTCATCTCTGGCTCATTACTGGAAAACTCCACGTGCGACATAGTACTCATTGTGAGAGAGCGCCACACCGAATAGACGTCACCTAATAGGTTGCAGCGTGAAAAGCTTAAACTTCCTTAGACGAGCATGGGATCATTTTCTTTCTTTCTTTCTTCCTTTCTTTCTTTCTTTCTGTCTGTCTGTCTGTCTTTCTTCCTTTCTTTCTTTCTTTCTTTCTTTCTTTCTTTCTTTCTTTCTTTCTTTCTTTCTTCTCTACATATGTAAAATAAAGAGAATATGTGTGGAATCAAACACAAAATCCTTACGTTTTGTTTTCCCGTTACCCGACTATTGCAATAATGTCGAAAGATAACTTTACAACGAGAAATGACAGTGTTTGAGACAGAAAAAACAACAACAAAAAACGGGAAATAAAGATTTGTTGGATTTTTTTTTCATCACTGGGTAATACTGTTCCGTAGAATCTTTGGTTAGAGGGATTTAGCATTGCGTGCTGGCCAACGCGGCTCTAGCTGGAAGTCAGGGGATCGCGGTGATCGAACAGCAATTACTCGTTTACCTTCCTGTATATCAAAACATCCTTTGAACTACTGCGTATTGAAAGTAACGTGGAAAGGATGGAGAAAAAGACAGTTTGTTTTGAACAAAACAAGCACAAGTGTGATGATGGCACAATACCAATATACACACTGTCTCGAATAAAGAGAATCAGGCGCTAGTGTAGGGCCTATTTTCATACCCATGAGGACTTATCAAATTAAACAAGTACCAACTTGCACCAAAATGACGAGAACGCTAAATAGAATTTCCGATCACCTTCGTAAATTTGAACCGAACCCGTTATCGCGAATTACGGCAAATTGCATGACATCGATCAAAACAACTCGTGACTATATCTGTTCGATCTGAAATTGAAATTAGCCTCCTACACTCTTAAAAAGAAAAGGGTAAATCAACATTTAAAAGGGCTGAGGAGTGACAACGTTTTTAAGGTAATGTTGCATTCACCCTACTTATCCAGCTGAATCCAACGTTAGATGTGCTAGATACAGCTAGAAAAAGGGTGAATACAACATTTTGAAAACGCTGTCGCTCCTCGCCCCTTTTAAAACGCTGTTTTACCCTTTTCTTTTTAAGAGTGTAATGCTACGTGTTTTGGTTGAGCAACCGCCTCGGCAGACCAACGGACATTATGCGCAATATGTAATCATACAGCCAACTTCGCTTTCAGATTGTGTACGTGGCGGTCGTCGCAAAGCGAATAACTTTGGAGCTGTATTTCTTCATTTATTTATCTATCTTTTTATGGCATTCAGTTACATATATATACCATCCATTCAATCCTAGATTGGAACTACTTTCTCGATGTTTTCCTCTCTATCTGTCTTTCGGTATATGCAATGCTGAATTTCGTGTAGGATATTTTCTGCTATTACTTTTCGAACAAGAATCCGCCTTAGGGCTGGGTTCCACTGCCGATCAAATCTGCATGTTATGATCTATAGTCCGACAGAGTGTTAAAAAATATCGTGTATAGGAGGAAGCCAAAACCAATGTCGATCAAGGTAGATCGATCACATCCAGATCGATTCCGATCGCGTCCTTGTCGAGAGAGATTTGATTGGCAGTGGGAATCCATCGTTTCCATACTTGACTTCATGTATAGTTGCTATTACAGGGCCTACAGTTCGGGACATAAAGTCAAACTTTCGTTTTATAGGCCTATACTGATGGTATTACGCGTGCATTGATACATAATAAAAGCATTTCCTTCCTTTGTACGTTAGCGTGGGGACGATTAGTGAAGTTCACCACGATAATAATGAAAGGCTTGACCGTCCAAGGAACAATGAAAGCAGTGTCCAGCTGTCTTGAAAGACACCATCCTGGCGGAACAATACAAGAAGAATCGAATAAGACACGCTGATTCAACAACACACACAACGAGACTCGTTTTAGACACAGCTCGCAGTGGGTGCGCTCGCTTGTGAGTTGGGGTATCCCTCTTGCCAACTAGCTAAGAAATCATGTAAGCCATTTTAATAGTGTAAAATTTGTATGAATTTTACATACTAATTTTGGTGCAAACACCACACATCACGAACAGCTTCTTAGTGTAACTGATTAGGCCTATGATAACACAAGCAGTTGTATGGGCATAGTATTCGCGCTGTTACGTCACTGATAGGCAATCACGGGACGGATACACTGATTTGGTCTATCAACAAACATCAATTAGAAAAGCTATCTTTTTCGATTCTCTGATTAGATAGAATGATGTGGAATCGGGTTCTTTAGTGTGATCACTGTAAAGGTAAGATTATATGCCTAACTAAGACTTGACTCATTTCAAAAGAGCGCGTACCCTTATGTGATCCCCAAAATTCATAAAGAAAGGGGGAATGGAGTAGGGGATATAATAGGCTTTACCAAACATGCCAAATGGAGCAGCATCGCGCTGTCGACGATGCTTTTAACACATGTCCGAAATCATTAATTTTCCTTCAAAATATATGCAGCTGAGAGTGATCAATTTCACTAACATAAAAGTCTAATCTCATTTCGTTCTGTCCCTTCTTTTTCATTAATAGAAACCATAATGATGAACGAGGATTCAAATCCTTACGTTGTGGCATTTCTATTGCGTTTGACGGTTAAATTGCGGTATTGTGAAGGTTTCCAATAACAGGACACATAATTCGCTGTAATTTAGATCAGCTGTAGAACGCGGGCATCCAATATTGATCATTATTTAAAGAAATATTTGTGAAAGATCGTGAAGATATCTTACGATACTCAAATTTACATAATCATACTACCAAATACCCAACGTCGAAGAGCTCTGCAAACTTCATAGTTGTGTTGATGATATTAAACGACAATTGACTGAAAAAAAAATCATATCAATGAGATACTTCAACAGACTAAATAGAGAAATCACAGGCCTGCTTCTTAACTCTTTATGTGCCATCGAAACACCCTGTGTGCCACGTTATTCTGAGACACGAAGGTAGTCATGCTTTGAGAAAGAATTCTGTTTTTTCCAATTTGTATAACTTCTACAAATTTCTGTTAAGATGGGCGTAATAGTAGGCAAAATTAAGGAGGAATGCCAAGCTTTGTTTCGATATAAATTGTATGCCGACTCTATTTTCAATTTTTTTTTTTTGTAATGACCAGTTGCTACATTACTATAAAGGCATGACTTTTGCACATTAAACCGTGACAGAAACATAGAATGTACGAGTAAATCTAGTTGGGAACATCGCTTGATAGTCGTTCACCACATAGAATGCAAGTATGTTAGTATGAGAGGAACAAAAGCACGAGAAACGCTTTCATTAGGTGCGTCTTCACCAGCTCGAGCTTGCGGGATAACCTGCTATTCCTGATCCGAAGAATTTGCCCGATCAGAAAATTCCTCTCAAATTTCGCTCCAAAAGACCCTAGCAGCGCGCTATTCCGATCGGAAAATAAACCCCCGATATCTTGGGATTTCTTGAAAGATAAGGGCTTTTTACACTTATGTTTCTTAACCTCGGACTTTCTCTGACCCAGGACTATCGTTAGTCCCGTACCAATTTTTTCAGGTTTTTACACTCGCCAATTAGTCCCGTACTATCTCTTGTCCGGGGCTAAGGAGAAAACTGACCTTTTTACACTCGTATTTCTTAGCCCCGGACTTTCCAAACCACATGAATATTCATAATTACGCTGTGTACTGTACACGTACACGCACGCACCGGCAGCACTTGATTACCTCGTTTCTGATTGGTCAGTGAGGGTCGGACTTCGTCTCCGTCGCTTAGCCCAGGATTATTTTTTCGTTCTGTTTACACTCACTTGCTTGGCACCGCAATTGCTGTGCTAGCACCGCAATTACGGTGCTAACCCCTGCTATTTTGCAGGGCCATATGTGACCGTGCACCTCAAAACGAACATAAAGTCGCACACACTGATTTTGCGTGAGGACTGAAAATAAGTGAAATGGGTCAACCTAGCCGAACTTGACTTTTTCATATTTTCTAAAAGAGCGGGTCTTCTTTTACATTATGCTAAAGTTTGGTATCATAAAACGGGCAGGAAAATGTGTTTTTTAGCAGTTTATCTTGAACATTTTTGGTAGAATAGTGTGATTAGGTGTGGCTTTAGAACCTCTTTTTCATTTCTGAAAAACGTTGTCCACACTCTTCGCTTTCAACTCTAATAACTTTTGAAAGGATAGTGCTACTGCTTTGAAAGTTGGCATTAATTATGGACAGAATGTTTTAATGAGGCATGCTTAATTTCAGTTTAATCTGATAATCCCTTCATTGTTGTTACTCTGGTGGTTTACTTCCTGTTTTTTGTCCATTCATCGCACAGCCAGCACGGTTTGGTAAAGATTAAGCGCTTGAATAGACACTGTACTTCAGAGCCTCTTTTCTCAGTTCACACTTTTCTTGAGTTTGTGCTTTCTTTCAATATTTAGATAGGTTAGCCTTGACATATGAGATGTGGATGAGACATCTAAAGCTCATAGTATTCAAGCTATTTGGGGACTTGATTTCAAATACAGCCACTGAGAACAACTTACCAAATTTCTGGGCGGTCCGAGGGCCAAATTTCTGCACTGCTTTCGCCCGTGCTCGATGGTGTGAATTCTCAGTCCACTGCCCTCAGACAGTCTCATCAGCTCACGGTACGTCTGCTGGGCGAGCTCTCGTGTCGGCGACACAATTACCGCACGGAAGCCTTTCTTCTTTGGTCCCTGCACAATAAGATACCAAGTCACTGGATCACTACATTTACTTGCAAACATCTACTCCTCTCACTACTAACTTGCCATTCTAAGTACAGTGATGTCAGTTTATTACATGAAAGTGGATGTCCAGAAAGAGAACATCTTTTTGAAGCACAATGTACTAATTATTTGGAAATAGAAAGTGAATAAAGAGTGAGTTCAAAATTAACTTGCTGTTTCTGTCTTAATACAAGAAAAAAAATGTTGCCTGCAATTTCATATACCGGTAAATATAATACTGCTGAGGTCTTGTTTTTAATACAGTAGCAGAATCTATCAGTATCAGGTGGCCTTCTACTCTCAAGTCATTCATATTGAAAATCAACATCTATCTTCTGTTCATTAGGAGTTTCATCACTACTGAACAAAGAGTTTGAATTTGTGACATGTCTAACCTTCAAGTGATGCATGACAGGGAGCAAGAATGCAGCTGTTTTGCCCGATCCCGTCGGTGCACAGGCAAGGAGCTCACGGCGCTGGAATCAGGAAGAAATACGATACGATACAATATGTCAATAATTTTGTACCACTGACAACATCCCTCAACAACTGAATGACTGATTTGATATTGCTGATGAATTAAAATTCATTTTCTTGTCGAAAAAGACAAGTCTCATGGCTTTAATGCCATATCTCTTGAGATGGAAGAGTTGCACAATGGTCTATTGCACAGCACACAAGGGGGTAACATTCTCTTCTCATCACCCAATGTAAAGGTCTACTGGCAAATCATCATAGCATACATTTCTACAGTTTCTTTGTTGAAACTTCAAATTCCAAGGGTGTCTTAAAATTTGTAACAGTTGGGCTTTCAAAAAGCATGTTATTAAGTTGTTTTTAATTTACCTACAGTGTTGAAATGCCATATCTCCTACAGCTCCTGCACAGTATCTAGACTTTAAAGCCAATTTTCTTGACCTCTAGCTTGTCAAGTAGCCAACTTTCTCCCCATTTCTGTGGAATGTTTTGAAGAAAAAGTGGAACAAAGACATTTCATTCCACAACCTAATAGCAAAGAGAATTTAAAAATGCTGCCATGCATGATTGCTACATTGTAGTTGTGACAGTTGTGATAGTCTCGGAAGATAGCATACATGCATCATGACTGGTACAGCCTGCATCTGAACAGGTGTCGGGCTTTCATATCCCGCGCGGGTGATGTTGCTGATGACGTAAGGGTCAAGCTGATATTCACTGCTAAGTTCTTCAAAGCTCTCCACGGGATCTGGAATGTCCTCACCCTGAACGTAGATCCTGTTCCTCTTCCGAGTGGACCTGACCTTTAGCACGGACCAATGGAAGACAGGGAGCAGGAAGAGATTATGTAACAGTTCTCACATATCAGAACGGCACACATGGGGAGATACAAGTGCGATATATAAACATATGAAATCTCTGTTGTTTGGTAGTGGTGCACTTATAAACTGTTTTCATGAAGTTTTCATTTTCACAAATTTTGCGAGTCAGGGGCTATTGCCTAATATTAAAACACACGAAAATGTTAACTCTGATCCTTACATGAATGTGACTTCAACGGATACATTTCTCCGTTCAGTGCTGTACTCCACAATCTCAAATTTAATCACGCGCAAAATTGTCAGAAGTCCTGATTTGCAAAAGTTACACTCCCTAAATATATGGTGCATACAGTACCTAAATCTTACACATAGTATACAAATATCGACTGCTGCAGAGGGAGATGGTAAAACTATTTGCACCGAGGTGATGTCTCAACAGTGCTATGCCCCGAGACGAAGTCGAGGGACATGGCACTGTTGAGACATCACCGAGGTCAAATAGTTTTACCATGGCCCGAAAGAAAGCAGTCGATATTTGTTTTATATCCCTCTCGAGCATTATACTAGAGTAATGACGGTTCCCTTTTGGAAAAGTGTGCAGGTTTCGTGAACGATAAATCTACGTTAGGCTGTAGCAGTGCAGCAGCAGTGCGTGCAGCGCGTAGCGAACGACACCGCTGCGCTGTGGTTGATTCCTACACACGAGCTACACTACAGCGTGCAAAACTCCGAAAGATCAAGGTCCAGGACTACGTTAGAAGTAGGCCTAAAGCGGCTTCGTTACCCAGATCATCTTCAAAATCGGTTTTATTTTATTCCTAATTCGTACCTGATATGGTGTCCTCTTGCGATCATTCTTCCGTTACTGGAAGCAGTCACTTTGTCAATTGAGCTGAATGCATTGATCACGTATCACACGTCCACACGTTACACACCGACCGGCCACGCCATCGCACCACACAGATTTCTGTAATGCTGTCGCACATCACACCGCGCGCTCTCTTATAGCGCGAGCTAGCTAGCTACAAGCACAGGACTGTCGCTCAAAAGCAAATCGCTACTACGCGCACTGCGTACATTCTTAAGTGAGAAATGTAGATATCGATCACACGATCACGATGGGTGCAAATCGTGGATTCCCAAAAGTACTACTAGTATATCACGCTGGCTAGTAACCAATTGCACCGCATCCAGCTGCTCGTAGCTAGCTAGTAAAACTACACCATGTTCGTGCTCTGTACAATCCTATGGCAAGAAGCTTTACATGAGGGATATAATATGCATCACCTGAATTCTCAGAGTTATATAGCAAAGTGAGTATTCTGTCAGTAAATTGCACTTTCAGAGAAAGGGCAATGTGGTATTTTGAAAGCAACTTAAAAATGAAACCAACAAGAAATGCAGAGCAACAAACATGCTTAGCACTTTGTGGTTATGTTAAATTTTCACCTTCACCTCAGGAGAAGCCAAAACTTGAGAGCAATTACCTGAAGCAACATAGAAGAAATCTGCCCGAGGCTTTTTGTCTTCATCAAATTAATTGTAAGCAAGTGTACCACATAATATATCTGCATATTTCAGTTGTTTTCAATTCATTTAAATCGCTAGATGAAAGTACTGTTCAGAGAATTTTTGCCATTTGATCTTCAAATGATTTCACACGATGGCAAAATCAATCCCCATTTGTGACAATGAGATATCAACAAATTCTCTGATAAAACAGGGCTAATTTGCTGTTGTTGCTTATGATTGTCCTTTAATTTGGGAACAATCCTATTTCTTTCAGTCATGTACACATAAACAAATTCAAGATACCTATTCACACACCCCCTCCCCTCCCCTAGAGTGCCAAAATATACCTTTTCAACTCTTCTTTGTTTCACTTTTTCTTCGGATAGCTTTTCCTCACCATCAGATGTTTCTGATATCTTCTCCTGAGCTTCTGAAAAATAACAATAGAAAAAGTACATTTTGATATAGATTAGCAAACAACACACTTACTCTCACACTAGCACATTCAAAAAGAAAACAAAACAAAAAATCCCACTCTGACTCCCCTTAAGAGGACAAAAAATTCTCACACATATTACAGGTGTTGCACAACTAGTGGTCTTCTGTGACAAGTGGCCACTGCAGGTGTGTTAGTAGTTATGTCAAATTATCAAATATTATCACACCGGCAAAAGATATGAAAGAGTCATAAAAACACATGTGACTACCTCTTACAACTTATGAATAATCTTTGTTCCTGAAAGGTCTGGCTAACTCAAGATATATCTACACTGACAGAAAGCAAACTAATACAATGTTGCATCAGAGAGGTTTCAATTGCCATTTTAAGCAGTGACATACTGAAAACTGTCCCGAGACATACATGTATAAAACAGCTGCTGGCCATTGGAGACAGGTGGCCCCTATACAGAGGGTGTGTACCACATTGTATTCTTGCAAAGGATCGATGAAGGGGGATAGAGGCCATAGAGACATACACCAGCCACTAAGAAAGGTTTGACTATAGCATCGACAGAATAAACTTGCTTACTTTGTTTTTTCCTCTTCTTTTTGTCTCTATCTTGTTGGACATCATCAGCCTTCCTCTTCTCTCCATGAGGTTCCTCTGCTAACTTCTGGCTGGACTGCCCCTCTTTGTCCTGTCCAAAGATGTCC
>NW_027273680.1:0-9998 GCF_040938485.1 Diadema antillarum | reverse complement strand
CGAGGTGAATTACTCACAATAATTCATAACAGTGCATAAAAAAAGAGGTTGAAATCTTCTTCTAGATTCTTCTAGATTTAAAAAAAAAATGGCATTTTGGTTAGAAGCATTTCGCATAATATACCTAAACATATCAATAGAAATAAGTGCAGTCCTTCATTGTTGTAAAAATTAAAAGCAGTGACCTCGAAATATGAACAAAGAAAACAATCGGACAAGGTAAACAAAGTAACGATAGATTATTGCTACGGCGACAGGGTTTTCATTGAATTGGAAATGCAGATTTACATCTTAGTCCACGTAATTTTCTTGAAGAAAAAAAAAACAATTATATTTTGCATAGTGCATCTGATTGTGAGGTTCTTATAACGGTTTTCATCGTGAATACGGAGCTAATTATCTATAATTCGCTGTGTATTAGTTGTAAGTTGCATTGTTTTTGTTATTAAAATTAATATTAGTATTGATAACAATTATCATTATTACTACTATTTTCCTAATCATTATCATTATCACCATCAAAATTATTGTTGCTATGTTACTACTACTGCTACTGCTACTGCTACTGCAACTGCTACTACTACTACTACTACTTCTACTACTAGATAAGCAGTAGTAGCAGTAGTAATAGTAGTAGTAGTAGTAGTAGTAGTAGTAGTAGTAGTACAGTACTCTTCGCGTAATCGGGTATCGCTTAAACGGGTACTCCGTTTAATTGGGTAGTAATGTCAAAATCAGTTCCAATGCACATTAAAATTACCTGATAATCGGGTTGCCTCTCCGCGTAAATGGGTAAATAATTTTCTTCTAATCTAATTTCTACCCGCATTTTATCGCAGCTATAACACTTTAAGCGTGTGTAAGCGATGAGTCTATAACAAAATGACACATTTTTCTGAAGACATATTTGTCCATAAAAAGAGTGTAAATTATTGCTCGTGACTGAGCAAGTGTAAGGTATGTATAATGTGCCGTGCAAGCACGCGTGTAGAGCATATAGTGTTGGTGTTTGGTGTAGTGTACAATGCATGTTCATTCACTTAGTGTGTGTCAATTGTGAATGAGACGTGTTCTGTTCATCGGAAACGCTCTGCCCGAGCCTACCCGATTATGCGGAGAGTATTGTAATAGCAGCAGCAGACGTATCGTTGTCATGCTTTCACTTCATTTTTGTAATTCAAATTGTAGGCTAGGCACAACAATAAAAAATCAATTGATTAACTATAAGTAGATGATTCACTGTCAAAAAAGACATGTCCATTTCATACCTTGAAAACAAGAACAACAGCAAACAAAGAAACAATAATGCAAAGGTCAAAAAGGTGATGAGAATGATCAGACCTCTGTCCATTTATTCCCTGGGAGTCTACAGATGGTGAGAATGAGTGTAATGAAGTCATTGACTTTTGTGGCTTTTGTTGTACCTTGCACATCCTACCGTGTGCGGATGTGACGTCACCCACAACAAGGAAATCTAACGTTCCACTCTGTGTGCTGTTAGCACTCGGGTAGGCCATCTCTGCTGGCAGGTACCAGGTGCCAGATAATATTAGTTTGATTTTAGTGATTAAAAAGTCGAAGAGCAAGAGTTGAAGAAAAAGATATAGAGAGACAAAGATACATAGGCAGTCTGACGGACAGGAAAAAAAAAAGAAGGAGCAATCGTTGGCCCATGATTATTTTTGTGGAGCACTCTGCAATTTTAGCTAGTTTTTATGGTTTATTGCGTTTAGTCTTTTAACATAGAATCTTTACGAGAATCGGAGCGTTGGCTTTCCCTTCCGTAGTCTGCTGATTTCTTGTCCAAATTCATTACAGATGAAGTAGATGCCTGTCAAAAAATCAGTCAGCCCCCTCTAAAAAACAAACTAACAAATAAGTAAAGAAACAAAGAAAGCATAAAGATTAATCAATCGTTACATAATAATTTTTATGATTTTTTCCACGTCCCCCCCCCCCCCCACTCAAAGATGAAAATTATTGGTCGACAGAAAAAGGAAGAGACAAAAATAAACATGCAAAACAAATTTAAAAAGATGAATGCTACTAAGAAAAAACAAAAAAGGCAGACACAGCAAATATTTGAGAAATTGAAATGTAACATTGGTAAAAGTTGTAACAATCTTAAGGGAGCATTTCCTCGTTCTCATTCCGTCATCCTTAATTAAGCAAGTGTAAAACTTATATCTAGATAACGTTTTTTCTTCTTCTTCTTCTTCTTCACGATTCGAGTGCAACGTTCTCTCTTCTAATGTGCTCGATTTAACTTATTTGTATCAATAAATTCATTCGATTCAATTCATTTATTTTCATTCTTCTCTTTTTTTTTCAACAGAACTCAACACAGAATAAATTAGGAATTATATCACAAACGTATACATAAAACTTTGCAAAGGATATCAAATGATACAAATAAAGTTATATATATATATATATATATATATATATATATATGCATGCATATTTGCAAAAATGATATAAAATGACGATGATAATAATAACAGTAAAAACGATAATAATAATAACAATAATCTCCACTATCATGTATGATCATGATCTTCATCATCATAACAATAATGATAATGTTGATAACAGTTATGACGATGATGATAATGATGATTATCATTATTATATCAATAAAGTCATTTAATATCGGTGTGGAATACATTCAAATATTGGTTTTGTCCGTTTTCAAACCGTTGAGCATGATGGGTGCCTTATTCATTATTACTTGTGTTGTGTTACTTTGTTTTTGTTACGTCCTGCTCATTATCCCCGATTCGCTGAACAATGTATCAATCGCTGCCTCACACTGCCGGATATGCTGTGGAATAAAACAGGAAAGATAACTCATTGGAAGTAACAACGGGTGATTTGGTACTGCCAGGAACCGATTGGGACGATTTTCAGCCCAAAGAGTATAAAAGTTGACCAAAATTGTCTGCTTTCCTCAGATTTCTCGGGTTCGTGCTTCCACGAGAGAAAACTCCAAAGCAACGAATAGAAAACTTGTCAAGAGACAGATTTCATCACCATGGGCTGGAAATCACCTTTGCTCATCCTTTTTCTCGCCGCATTTACTGTCGCAGGTAAGAAATATGTCTTTATTTCACATGCTATTCTTTCATATGAGTTACCTTTTGTCTATCTAAAGATTTAACTAATAGAGGATGAGATGGGGAAAGTGTTAAGGCACATGTGCACTGAAATTTAAATAATCAAACGATGTATGTTGTAGGCAATTGAGAATTGTCTTCGAAAAATAACAAAGAATCAGTAGACTTTATTGTAATACAAAGTATAGTGTAAATTCACATTATAACTGCATAATATAACAATATCCTGTTTCTCTTCAGGCAAGATATTGAAGAGAATTGTTTTCTAAACGAGTTAGATACTTCTTAGTGTTTTGATTGATTGATTTGATTTGATTTCTGAATTTCTTTTTCATACATAAATGAAATACAAAGTCGATTGAACGAACTCATCGAGTATAATTTGAATCTTCAAAACTTCAATCTTCAAAATGTGAATTTTCACTATTTCCAGGACTTCTGTTGGTCGTCAGTCATACATTATCATCTCAACGTTTTATCAACATGAGAGCACCCTTAGGGTGCGTCTTAAATTGCAAATACCATTTACTGTTTGTAAATGCGTACAATCGCAACATTGTGTGCATTTTTTGTTTTGTTTTTGTTTATTTTTTGGATATTTGTCTGATACCATTACTTATACAAAGACAATGATACCATGTACAGTGTAACGATAAAAAACGCGGGTTTTCTGTATGATAAACGCCTGTCTTCGATACTTATTTCACAGTGTGCGCACAGAATGGTCGTCGGGGCCAACACAATAGACAAGGCCGGGGTCGCCCCTCTGATCTTCCTGGTGGCCGTGGAGGACCCGGTGACTGCCAGACTGAGGTTAATCTAGAGCAGCGTGGAGGCGGACGACGAGATGGTGGTCGTAGGAATGAGGGACGTTCTCGACCAGGAGAACAGTTCTCAAACGGCCAAGGGAGACAAGGCATAGAGGGAGGTGAAGGAGATGAGTTTGGAGGAGAAGGGGGCTTCAGACGGAGAGGTGGTAAACCGTTCTTTGGACAGGGAGGAGGACGAGAGGAAGGTCGACAAGGAGGACCGGAAGAGGATATGTCACCGATGCCTTTTGGTGGTGGTAGGAGATTTGATAGAGCCAATGAAACTGATGGTGCGGAAAGTTTCCCTGAAATCCATTTTACAGACTTTACCCAAAACTGTCAAGTTTAGCTGTCAATATCAATCCAAATCCGTGATTTTGTTAAATCAACATGAATGATAAACCAAATATAATATGTTCCCAATGAAAAATCTTAAATTAAGGAATAAAAAACATACACTTAAACATAAGAAAAAAGAATGGACATCTCAATAAACTGTAAACTGTATATGCAAATGAAGTGAAACAAAAACTCACGGTAATTGGTAGATAACAACTAATTACATTTTAGTATATACTCGGTACGTTTCGAGAAAAAAATGAAAATGTTCAATTGCATCGATAATTTTGCAAGCTACTGTGTTTTACCATTCTTATGTATATTTAAAAACATATAACGGTACTTTTATCATCCAGTTAACAAAATTGTCAAAGTACATAAATGATAGAGATTGTTGCCATTGAGTCGGGATACGTCATTCTGCCTAATTACATTGATGAAAGGGTTGAGGCGCAGATATTTGTAAGTCAAGATACGTTCTTTTGGCATACTGAAGTGGCTTCGCGGGAGAATGCTTACGCGCCGTAAGTCAGGATACGTTCTTTTGCCTAATTGATATGTTGCCGCGTGAGGATTCTCGCACAATGTAAGTGAGGATACGCTCTTTTGGCAAACTAGAATTACTCATCAGCACATTGCTGTGATTCGGTAAAGTGCTGTATCTATTCTAAATATGGCAATTACTCTAAAACGGGAAGTCCTATTTTACTGAAATTTTCCCGAGATATTCTTTATTAATGCCTAAGAAACTTCGCTGCTTCAAAAGTGTTTTACTCGTATGACGGAAAAATGGGAACCAACTGAATTTTCAAACTCGTTTTTCTCAGAACATGATATTCAGAGTTACGTTGTTTTGCCTTATTACGGCCGTGCTGATAACACATGGGCAGCGCAGTGCAAATAGCCTCACAAATTATATGTGACAGTGCACCTCAAAACAAACAAAAAGTCGCCAGACATGAATTCTTAGTTAAGACCATATTCTGAAAGAGCAGACTTTAAGCTTTAAAATGATGTATAACTCAAATCAAATGGACTCTTCTAAATATTGGAAAGAAAGCACAACCTCAGGAAAAGTGTGAACTGAGAAAAGAGGCTCTGAAGTACAGTGTCTATTCAAGCGCTTAATCTTTACCAAATCGTGCTGGCTGTGCGATGAATGGGACAAAAAACAGGAAGTAAACCACTGGAGTAACAACAATGAAGGGATTATCAGATTAAACTGAAATTAGGCATGCCTCATTAACACATTCTGTCCATAATTAATGCCAACTTTCGAAGCAGTAGCACTATCCTTGCAAAAGTTATTAGAGTTGAAAGTGAAGAGTGTGGACAAGGTTTTTCAGAAATGAAAAAGGGATTCTGAAGACACACCTAATCACACTATTCTATCAAAAATGTTCGAGATAAACTGCTAAAAAACACACTTTCCTGCCCCTTTTATGATACCAAATTTTAGCATGATGTAAGAGAACACCTGCTCTTTCAGAAAATATGAAAAAGTCAAGTTCGGCTAGGTTGACCCATTTCACTTGTTTTCAGTCCTCACGCAAAATCAGTGTGTGCGACTTTATGTTCGTTTTGAGGTGCACGGTCACATATGTCCCCATCGTGTCGCCATCTCTGGCGTGTTCTTATTCCCCTCTAAACGTTATTTCCATGCATGTGCTTTAATGCCATAATGACGGCACAACCAATTTGTGTGCCAAAAGGTAACCGGAACAAGTATCTGCTGTTCAAATCTATAATTCTACGTTAATGTTGGAAATGCCTGCCACACATGGACAATGTATTTGATTTCTCCTCTTTGCTAATATCGGAAGAACTTCGCTAAAATGCAAAACTCTCCAGAAATCAACAAAGAGTATCGCCACTAACATTTTTTTTTTTTATTCAGAAAACGTGCACGATGTCGGTAATCGTCGAATGTCACGTGGTTTGCATCCCCCCCCCCAAAAAAAAAAAAGAAAAGAAAACAACAACATCAAAGCACCAAGAAATAAGTGAAAAAAAATTAAGGTACATTGTACTGTTTACCATTAGAAGCAGTGATTTAGAAAATGTTCGAGTTATCACACGTAATGCATATGTGTAGTTCAGTCATGTCAGTTGTATCATAAAACACCCTACCATAAATTATAAGATTTCGCAACAGAACCTGAAAATATAAGGAGATATCACTATTTATCTCAATAAACCATAACTGTAGACAGATTAATCTAAAAACAGTTCTACTATAATCATTGTTCACATTCTGTACATTTAGAAATACTTAACATTGATTATACTGCTTAACATTTTAACGTCGGTTGTTTCTATCCTTAAAATAGTTTTATTTTAGAACTATTTTGAAGCACTAAAGCTATAGGTTTTTGTTTTATCTGCAAATATATGCCTTTGATTACGAACGATGCTGAATTATACGTAGTGGCATAACTACGGGGGGGGGGGGGAGGGGGCATCCGCTGGTTTAAAAAAAAAAAAAACTTACCAAAATGGTATTTCAAGGGTTAGAAACTGCTTTTGAAATCGACATGAAAGGGTTATCAAGAAATAAGATATTTTTCTAAGATTTCTTTTAACCTAAATTAAAGATGTATATCAATTGAAACATTGTTCAAAAAGCCCGGAGCCGACAAAAGATTGTGATTCAGCGTGATTCCTGGTTGGCATCCTGAATATAAGCAGGATTTGCGCAGTGTACTCAGAACATCCGAACGGCAAAAGCAGTCGCTGCAATGTTGCGCAATGTGGTGTAGAATGTACACCTTTGTACCTTACGCTTCATTATACAATGTATCAAAGCTAGATCTTTGATTTTGCAGTGTGGCTTTACATACTAGTCTACATTAATAAGTCTACATGTATGTGGCAAAACTCTCATTGAAAAACAAAAATAATGTACATTAATACTCATTATGCTCAGGAAACACTGCAAACCTCAGACATACTGTACTGCTTGAAAAGCGGTGTGCAACTTGTAAGATAACCAAGAAATTCTGGTGACAGGTTAAAGCGGGAAGGAAAGCTTGGCTATATCTGTGTTCACAAAGTGCCAAATGAAATGAAAATAAAATGACAAATTTAAAGACTTAAATGGAACTAGATTACACACAAATCACGGACTTATCAATTGTTGTCATTTCAGTATTAGAATGGGTAAATACACTGTGCATGTATATGAGAAATTCACTTTTTACTGTCTTTTCCTTTTTTTTTTACATGTGTCTTTGTTGAGCTGCACCACCTCTGTTTCCTTGTGCTAGAGTGACAGTGATCCTATAGTATGTATCACACGTACATGACATAGGGGAACTGATTATAGTATCTCGTATACATTGCAGTTTGATTATCCACTTTATTGCGGACAAATGATTTGGCGATGGTAGATAATGACCAAATACTACAGAGCTAATCTTAACTAGTTCAATATCTTAAGGAAAAAGAGACATTTAGCCCTAGATAGAGTTAAGTAGGGCCTATTTGATACTGTTTTGCCTTGCTAACTAGAGCGATCTGTGCTCTTTGTATAGATATTCGGAATGTACTACAATACTATATATGTGACCGTGCACCTCAAAACGAACATAAAGTCGCACACACTGATTTTGCGTGAGGACTGAAAATAAGTGAAACAGGTCAACCTAGCCGAACTTGACTTTTTCATATTTTCTGAAAGAGCGGGTCTTCTTTTACATTATGCTAAAATTTGGTATCAAAAAACGGGCAGGAAAGTGTGTTTTTTTAGCAGTTTATCTCAAACATTTTTGGAAGAATAGTGTGGTTATGTGTGTCTTTAGAATCCTTTTTTCATTTCTGAAAAACCTTGTCCACACTCTTCACTTTCAACACTAGTAACTTTTGAAAGGATAGTGCTACTGCTTTGAAAGTTGGCATTGATTATGGACAGAATGTGTTAATGAGGCATACTCAATTTCAGTTCAATCTGATAATCCCTTCATTGTTGTTACTCTGGTGGTTTACTTCCTGTTTTTTTTGTCCCATTCATCGCACAGCCAGCACGGTTTAAAAGATTAAGCGCTTGAATAGACACTGTACTTCAGAGCCTCTTTTTTCAGTTCACACTTTTGCTGAGTTTGTGCTTTCTTTCCAATATTTAGATAGGTTAGGAGAGTCCATTTGATTTGAGTTATACATCATTTTAAAGCTTAAAGTCTGCTCTTTCAGAATATGGACTTAACTAAAAATTCATGTCTGGCGACTTTTTGTTTGTTTTGAGGTGCACTGTCACATATAGTAGCGTAGCAGGAGTATTCAAGATAAAATAATGATGATGATGGGAATAATGATAATAGGCCATATTAATAATGATAATAATCATAACAATGATAACAATAAATGATAGCGATAGTATGATGACAATAATGATAATAATAATAATAATAATAATAATAATTATTATTATTATTATCATTATTATTGTTATTATTATTGTTGTTATTATTATTGTTGTTATTATTATTATTATTATTATTATTGTTGTTGTTATCATTATCATTATTATAACAATAATAGTGAAACCAATAAAAATATGAATGGCAACGATAATAATGTTTCTTTTTAACCAGGGAAGCCTCTAAAGTGTTGACACCGTTCTACCCGAGGAACCTGTCTACCCTAGCTTTGCCAAATACTTTTCGGTCGAGCAGAGAGGGTTACAAGGTGGGTAAAACATTCTGTCCAAGGACGGATCTTCAGTGAAACTTGTAATCATATTGAATGAAAGCCAGATTTGGGTGAGCACTCCATTGATTTAGTTCCAACCAATCAGAGCACGAGTATTTCGAGTGAAATTTGAGTTTTTTTTTTTTTTTTTTTTTTTAATCAAGTGAACTTGCAGTGTCGTTTCATCAGTCAACTGAACGGTGAGCAGAACTACAACCAACTCCTTCAACTGTCAACCTTGCAACTTCTTCCACTGAGAGTCTTTCATCGACTATACGACTAATTCACCATGGACAAATCAGGATCCCAGGTAAGCTCTCTAAACTGACTTTTAACATCCTCCCCCCCCCCCCCCCCAAAAAAAAATGGATCTACAGGGTTATTCTTATCATTCTTCTCATTTTTTTTTGAGGTTACTTAACTTGTGCATCCCAATTGGATGCAGAAAAATATGTCATGGTATGCTAAGTAGATTACACATTTTTTTTTTTTTGCAATCACATTGCAATCTTTCAAGGAATTTACAACTATCCTCCAATTTCAAACAGCAACAATAACCATTGTTCCTCGCAGCCGTCAACTGAAGACAAAATAAATTGACAGATATACTATTGCAACAATAACAATGACCACATTACGACAAGATTGACATTGATAATTATTCTAAATTCTTCTCAGGTGTTTGCGTTTTCAGTGCGCGCATAGTTCATTCTTGTTCATCAGTTTTCACACTCCAAAAACCCGAAACTTTATACAACGCCCTCTTTTCTTGCCTACCTTAGTACGACAATCCCTCGTCTCTGCCAGCGTACGCCAAGATAGAGGAAGACACGGCGCCAGCCAGAGGCTCGCGTTTCGCCTTGTGGAGGATCCCCTGTACCGCTGTACTCATCACAGCTCTTCTTGTAGCCGGTGCCATCACAATCACTGTAGTAGTTCACAAGGGGAGTGCTCACTGTGAGCAACCACCCAACGGTGGTCGCCCGGACAGAACACGCGATCAGATCCTTGATCATAATGCAGTGAGTACATCGTTTGCATACATATA
>NW_027273679.1:0-11121 GCF_040938485.1 Diadema antillarum | reverse complement strand
CAATTGATTTCTTCTAAACATGGCCACTAAAGAAGCAATGAATGCATGTGAGCAAGCAACCAAGAGACTGACACCTTAACTTCCCCTCCAGACAAGGCAATGATCATAAAGTGCCTTGCCTTGGGGCACATTAGATATTCAAGCACTGCAGCCAGGGGAATTAAACCATGGACCTCATAATTGACAGCCTGTGGTCTTATCCACTGAGCCACAAAAACACATTCAATTTATATCATTTCATGTGGCATTATGCATTTGTCTTATACTTCACAAATGTTCCTCTATACTGTCGGTAATGTCAAGAGCTGTCTCCTTGCATTTCTTCTTGCAAGTCTGTGACAAGTGAAGATAATCATTCATGACAATTCTTTCACTTTACCAGGAATACTTGTGACTTTGTCCGGTCATGTGAAAATTAAACTGAGTGTGTAATTTTCTGCAAATGTCATAATTTATCTTATACTCTGCTTGTGGCTCCTAGTGTGGTGATAAACTCTGCTCTTTTTACCCGAACTTGCAAACAAGAGATTCTACTAGATATTCATTAGACAAACATAAATGTGATATGAATGAGAGTGAAAGGTTTAATGCATCAACAATATTAGTGTTTATACTGCTTAAGCCTACTAGCGTTTATACTGCTATAGCCTACTAGTGTTTATACTGCTACACTGTACTGTAGACATTGTTGACTCCTGCTCGAAGAGGGTGATTTATTTTTTTTTTTTTCAGTGTGAAGAACTCTGGGATCTTGAAGACAGGTGATTAAAGTGTATGGTGTGTATGTGTGTGTGTGTGTGTGTGTGTCTGGATTAATTTGAGTGAGAGTGAGAGAGGATAAATGACAGAAGGAGAGAGGAGAGGGGGAATGAACACAGCAGCATCATTTGCTCCTCAAAGTCACTTTCAGATCACAGACAAAGCCATCAGCATTTCCTTTGGCCACCTTTTCATGATATGCCAAAACTAGGGGTCCATTTCCTGAAAGTCTTAGGAGAGACTTTTTGCCCATAAGACACACTTATGAGAGACTTCATGAAATGGATTTTACTTTTCTTTGAAAGTCTGTCATAGCTACACACGAGTGACTTTGGCCGCTCATGTAGATACTTCTACATGATGACTTCATGAAATGGACCCCAGGAGCAGGCTGTGACCTAAGATCGAGATGATGAATGGTTTTCTATGCTAAGGCTGTGTTGACATGCACATCCTGTAACAAGAGTCAGGAAAAATAATCATGATTATCTATTTTTTGTATGTATCGCACTTTGTGATTTTTATCTAGAAATTCTGGGCTCTTCCTGATAGCCTAGTTTGTTTTTTTGTCTTTTTGAATTCAACCTATTCATTTTGTAGCATCAGAACTGATTAAAACCATTACATACCTTCCAGACAAAGGTTAGAGGGTACAAGTAAGATAAGGATATACATAGCATTGGTACCCGTACATTGGGTTGGTAAATTGCAGTACCTTGCCAAGTAAACTTCTTTCTCAGTTATTGGCTGAATCAAACTGATATTGGCACATTGGTTGGCTTTGATATGAAGATGTGCAAGACACTGCAAGAGTAGTGTTTAGCAAGTGCGTTGACATGGTTACAGCGCAGTATGACAACAGAAAAAAAAAATCAGGAAATGACGCTGCTTGAGCAACTTTCAGTGTTTATTGCAAAACTCAAGTTGAAATGAAATTTAGGACACATTTTGTCCTGGAGGTATGGATGTGATGTGCATGAAACATTTGGTGGCTTATGGTGTGTTGCTGTGGTAACCAACATAGGCCAAAAATAAGGGAAAAACGTTGCCGAGACAGATGCATGATTTCTAAGGTTTCATCACCCTAAGGACTCTCACAAAGCAATACTGTAGGGCAGGGTAGTAATCAACTTTTGAAATATTTTTAGTTCTGTTCACCTTTATTTCTGAAACTAGAATGCAAGCCAAATCAAGACAAAACAATCTCAAATATTGAGTTGGCATAATAGGATTGCAGATAATGTTTAAACTCTTTTGCTTGGGCACAATGCAATATATATGGTGGGATATAATGTTGAAATTTTCGTAGTGTGGAAATTTTCACACATTTCACGCAACCAGAAAATAGTGTGAAAACAAAAGCATGTGAATGATTTTGCTTGCCATATGTTCCAGCAATAATGTCTTGATTCCATGGAATGTAATAAAAACACACAAAATTCACTTTACGCGGCTGAGCCCCAAAAATTACTTACGCGAGACTATCCACTTTTACAATATTGTTTTGTTACTGCAGCCAGCCTAATGAACATTTCTTTCTGTATACACTGTCACATGTTACCTTACCATGAGTAATGATTGCCTGACCAAGCAGACATCATATTCTTATGTATTCCTCTGCCATACATGTCCTCTCTAGTATTTGTTCACTTTACCGACTGACCTGCATGTGTTACATTCCTTTCCTTTTATTTACACTTTTTTTAACACTTCCATAAAAAATCAACATATAACAAAAAACATTCAGCATTACAATCAATTAGACTACACAAAAGCATTATCATTACAACAACATTCATAAGAAGTATAACAAAACAAAATGATTGGATAGTGTTAGGAGACAAGCAGAAAGGCACAGCCTTATATTTAAGCCTGTCTCCAGTAAAAATATACACATATAAATTATTATAACAAATCATATCATGGAAATATTTTTGATTAATATAAAACATCTCAAATTCAGCAAGTTGAAACATGGCTGCACACACCTATCAGATACACACACACACACACACATACGCACGCCTACACACAAACGGCCTAACAATCAGAAAATTCAATGTATTGATTTAGAAGGTATAACTTGTATCTTTTTTGGAATAATCGTAATGATGTGCTGCCTCGAATATCAGGAGGAATTCCGTTCCATATTTTAGGTCCATTGACAAATATCGATTTTTGAGACGGCAAGGTTCTGGCAAAAGGAACACTATATACGTTAACATTTCTCATATTATATTTACAATTAGTATATAACTTAAAATAATCGAATAAACTTTTAGGAATCATATTGTTAGAACACAAATACATAAATATTGCACACTGATAAATATAAATATCTTGAAACCTCAAAAGTTTCAATTGGTAAAATATTGGAGTAGTATGGGCATAATAATCACTGTGATTTATCAAACGAATAAGTTTCTTTTGAAGCAATAATATTCTATTCACATTTGACATACTAGAATAGGCCCATATTACCGAACAGTAATTCAAATACGGGAGAGTTAAGATATTATACAATGTAATCAATATGTTTTTAGGTAAAAATTTCAATCTGGTAAAAACTCCAACATTTAGTTTTGGCTAATTTGTTGCAGATGACTTTGTTCTCAAATTGGTGACTGTACTCTTGCAGTAACAAATTTTTGTCTAAGTTGCATAAACATGATAATGGTAGAAGGTCAAACTGCTAGGTTAAAGGTCATTGAAGTTTGTTATCTTTTGACTTTCTAGCCTTAGCTTTAGCCTGGAATGGTATTACTTTAAAAGGGCAGTGATCTAAAGTCAAAGGTCAGTAGTTAAAATGCCATTTTCTCCTCATACATGTATATTCTATTAGATAAGTCCAGTGATTACAGTAATTGGTGCAATGGATAAAAATGAAATGGAAAATATTTTCATTGTGCAGATGGTCTTCAAGGTCAATCCTTGGTCAGTGGTCAAGACCAATGAACTCACCAAAGTATATCAAAATGAAGGGTCATATACGTGTATGACTTCTGTAGTGACTGTGTGAGATGCAGGAAAAAATGACAGTTGACTACACAGCAGTCAAATTCCTTGTTTGTTGTTGTTTTTTTGGCCTGTTTGGAAATACTGACAATGAGTGTGGGGGAGGGGGAGGAGAAAGGGGGGGGTAGGGGGAGGGGAGAACAGGGAGTAGGAGGACAACGGAAAGACAGGGTAAGTGTATGAATGTGTAGGTGTGCTTGTTAAAGGTGCATAGTCCCGGTGTTTTAGTCAAATGCGTACGCGGGCGCACGGCGCAAGTTTCCTATAGAGACCTACACTATCGACTCCTCTTTAGCGCTTACGCTTTGGCCCACTTCCCCGAGTCCGAAGAAGTCCGATCCACTGTAGTCAGTGGTCCGATCACAGTTCGGCTCATGATTCGGCTGAGGGGGATGACAGCTCTAGCAAACTTCTTTTGTGATGTCATAATAACAAGCACACATGCACGCACCCTGGCATTACTACAGACTGCGCGATGCACAGAGAAGACAACGAAGGCAACGTTACTTAGCAACACCTACGCACTTTACTCTTGACGACAGCTCAACTTCGGTAATCTTTGTATCAATGCTAACGGTGATCGGCAGTATCATCAACAGCGCCCTCTACACTACCAAAAGGGAACCAAACCCAAAGAGCAATGTGGATTGAGTAAAAGCATAAACATTAGTAGAACACACCAGTGAAAGTTTAAGGGAAATTGGACAATCAATGCAAAAGTTATGAATTTTTAAAGTTTGGTGTTGGAACCGCTGGATGAGAAGACTACTAGAGGTTACGACGTATGAGTGGACAACAATATAAAAGAATATAAAAGGAATTCCACAAAAATTCACTTTTCTAGCAAAATGAAAGAGTACTTGACTAACCACTTTCAGAAAGCAGGGGGAATAAGTGCTACCCCTAACATATGTCAGTATCAAGTTGATGGAATGTGTAATTTTCATGAAAAATGAATTTTTATTAAATTCATTTTATATTTTCTATATATTGTAGTCCACTGATACGTCAAAACCTCTAGTAGTCTCCTTACCCAGCAGTTCCAACACCAAAACTTTAAAAATTCATAACTTTTGCATCGATTGCCCGATTTTCCTCAAACTTTCACTAATGTGTTCTACTAACGTTACTGCTTTCACTCAATCCACATTGCTCTTTGGGTTTGCGTTCCCTTTAAACAGTCACGCCGAAAGTGAGTGATTGAGGTGAGGCGAGAGGCAAGTGGGATTCTATCCCATTTTAAAATGTCGGCATCGACAGGTACAGGGGGGCCCAGCATACATAGCAATTAGCAGAAATCAATACTCCGTCTCCAGTTTCAGGAAACCCACTCGGACAGGAAGAGGATTTGGCATGGCCAGCGGGCAGCTGAACTTTTTACTGATGTACAAAATTAATGTAGATGCCCGGTTCATTATACACAGCCTAACTAGCAGTCTACAAGGTATAGCTGTTGTAGTCCAAACAGAGTTTGTTGAAATTCTTTTCTATTTTAACAAAGACTCTCAAAATTTTGGCTAGATTTGGTGAAATTGCAAAGAGCCTTCAATGTTTTTGGTTTATATACACCAGAAGGGAAATTACATGAAACAAAGACAATGTAGAGATGTTATTTGAAACTTGTGTACTACAGGATGTTGTTACATTGTATACATAGAATCTTTTTTCCCCTGCCAAGCATATACTAAATATTCCACATTTTAACTTGGCAACCTGCATTGGCACCTGTGCATAAGATGGCTGCTGTGTTTATATCAAATTTTTTTAAAGAAGTGAAAATAAAAAATATTTAAAATGAAAAAATAGATAATTACTGTCCTAGAACTGGCATAAATTCAACTTCCCAGAGTATTTCTTCTCCTGAAATCTGAACTTGTTCTGTTCTTTGTTTATCTGATTGCATGTTTGTTACTTTACTATTCTAAGCCAATGACTTAAAGGCACATGGTCCCAGTGGTTTACATGTAGTCGAATGCGTACGCGGGCGCACAGCACAAGTTTCCTACAGAGACCTACGCTATTAATTCCTCTTTAGCGCTTACGCTGTGACCCATTTCCCCGAGTCCGAAGAAGTCCGATCCACTGTAGTCAGTGGTCTGATTACAGTTTGGCTCATGATTCGGCTGAGGGGGATGACAGCTATAGCAAACTTCTTTTGTGATGTCATAATAAGAAGCACATATGCACGCACCCTGGCATTACTACAGACTGCGTGATGCGCAGAGAAGACAACGAAGGCAACGTTACCCAGCAACACCTAAGCGCTTTACTCTTGATGACAGTTCAACTTCGGCATTCTTCGTATCAATGCTAACGGTGATTGATAGTATCATCAACAGCGCCCTCTACACTACTGGGACTATGCGCCTTTAAAAACATGAATACAACATATTCAGAGCAGGACTCAATCTCAACCGTTGAGGACGAAGTCCCGTGTATACTCGGGCAGCGGTTTATGGGAAATGCTTGTTGTAGCAACAATTAGTTCATCCTTAATGGGTTAAAGTGTAAATTGCTTTCCCAGAAAGGGAGGCAGATGGTACATACTGCATCACATACATGTAGCCTGCTACTACTAATATTGCCCCAATGCAGTTTATTTTACTGAATGGTCTTCTCAGAAAGATTATCCGCATAATTTCCCTTTCACTGACAATATTACAGTAACAAGAGAAGACAACATTTTTGACAACAGATTCAGTTAACTTCCTTCCTAGTTGAAATGAATTACCTATATCATTTCCCTTTTACTGACCATATTGCAGTAACAAGAGGATACAACATTTCAGACAAAAGATTCTGTAAACTTCCTTCCTAATTAAAATGAAGAAAAGATGAGTCATTTCCACTCTCATTGTGACTGCACATTGCTGATGATATTCCCATTCTATCTGACAAGCGTACAGTCAGATTCTTGAGATTTACAAAGATTTCATCTCAATAAATCACATATCAATGTCTGATCTGAACGCTACTGAACTGCGACATATGTCTTGCAGACCTACCAGGCTGGAATCAGAATATACTACGACCTCTACTTTTATTCCCTTTTAGGGTCAACATGGATTTTTTGTTTGAATTGCTTCTTCTTGTAAATGAGACTTTCAAAATAATGGTTGTAATTGCTGTATTATTAAAGGTGTACTACTTTCTTTACAAATACTCTGATATGGTTATATTCTTAAATGACATGGTCCCAACTTCCCTTGAAAGATCAAGTATCAAAAAGTGGAGGTGAATTGCAGTACTATCAATTTCAGAAATGAATATTAAGTACCTTTTGTGCATGTACTGTAGCCAACACTGCTCTCTTTCTTTTTCCTTTTTTCCTTCATTGTAAACTCTAATCACTGTTGGTGTTAGAACACAACATAAACTGTGTTCGCTGGCGGTAAGAACCGTAATACTTAGTGCACTGCTACCATGTTTCATGTCTATTCTTGTGCTTGTTGAAGTATTCAACAGAATCTACATCTTATTAATTCTAACCCTGAACAAGGCTATTCTCATCCACAAAGCCTTTGGCACAACTTTGCTCAAGTTGAGGAAAAAACCAATTAGTTTTTTGTTTTTTTCACTCTGAGGCCATAACCTCCTAGTCTGGAATAATACAGGAAAAGTAAATTTTTACATCATCAAATACTATCATGATCCTTTGTTTGCAAATAATAAATCTTTGCACAAACCTGAACAAATAATTTAAGATGGTATACTACTTACAAAAACACAAATTGCTAATTACATTCCACACTAGCATTCCAATCCAACAGTAATCAGGGTGTTACTTTAAGTGCAAAAGATATTTCCTAATATAACTTATTTGATGAATCCTCAATTCTGATTGGTTGAAATTGTGGGGATGAATTCAGCAATATTGCCCGCAGCCTTCTTGTGCCAAATGACTCCACAGCACACCACTGGAGCGGGAGCATGTGCAGAGATGTGTACTTTGCAGTGGTTGGCTTAGGCAAGTTGCATGAGTTATAAATGCATTTCAAAACAGCTTTGAGTATATCATCTCCACAGAAACATGTTTGCGATCACACTTTTTCTGGCATTTAATCAAAACACCTTTGCATTTATCATACGCTGAAATCTCCCTCAAAGTGTTGTTAGGAAACCTTAATTCTATGCCAGAAGTGAGTCGATAAATGCACCCAGAGAGATTTAACCCCTTCTCTGCCAGGGACTTTGACAGTGTGTGACATGCTAGAGTGCGTACTGTGCCAATCAGCACTCAAAAGCATACAAAGGATTACTTGCATGGCAAGTGGGTTGGTAGAACCCTGCAACTGGTGTATACCATATAGAAGATCTATAAAAAGCATTGCTTAGGCCTAAATCCCAGACAGTGTACACTTAACCCATTGAGGACGGGCTTGTTTTGCTACAACACACATTTCCCATAAACACTTGGCCCAGTATACTCAGGACTGGTCCTCAACGGGTTTACATGACTGTAAGCACAAGCAAGAGACATAATGTAAACTTTGCCAACAAGCACACAATGTAGATCTCAATATTTTAAAAAAAAATCATGCAAAGGTCATAGAGTGCTGGAAATAGAAAATGGAGACAGACAAAAGAATCTACGGATATCCTTCGCTGAAGAGTCTTAAATCCACAGAAATCCCGTCTTATCATACGCAGCAGTGAGCCGAGTCTTGATGTCCTGAAATCTGAGAACGCTTTCAATATTTGGCATTGGGAATCGGATGACCAAAGCTCAAGACTGCGTCTGTTTGTGCTTTCTGCCAGTGCATGGTTGTTCAACAGAATGAAACAATATTGAGTTACTCAGCATGTTGCCATTGTGAGTACATATCTCATACTGAAGATGAACTCAAATAGACCCACATTAACAACACTGAGTGAAACTAATATTGGCATGGGTGCATCATTAGCAGTTGAGGCAGACAAGGCATGAAGGAGATTTTCATGCTCCTGTACAAGCTACATATATGTGTATCTATGCATGAGTGAAAAGCAAGTAAATGTTTCAGTAACTGGAAAAAGAGCATGTCCAGAGATTATTCATTCTGTGACATTTTCTCAGACAGAATTAATTCATGCATAACACATCAAAGTTAAAAAAGATTTGTGCATTTAGAATTATTTGTTTACTCCACCCCCTGGACAAAAAAAAAAAGTTCACTGTTCTTTCATTGTACTTAAATACATCATTAGTATCATGAATATATCTTCAAACATATCTTTGTAGAACTTCCAGCAGAAACAGAGTGCTATGCTCCAACTAGGCAGTCTCATGCAGGGGGGGGGGGGGGGGGGGGGTAACACCTGAAATATATAAATTATGCTTTTATTGACAATATGCAGAATGTTTGATGGTCAAAACAATGTCATCAAAAATCTGCAGTTACTATTTCTTTTTGTTGTCACTTTGGCCTGCCATTCCTTGTGCATAGCCTGATCTTAACGATATCCAGATGTCCATATCTATACTGGAATTGTCCTCTTTGCCTGGGAAAGGTCAAGTTTGGAAGTTTTGATTCTTTTTTTTCTTTTTTTTTCCTCAAGATACCAACCCATAACTCTTCTCTTTCCTCCACTACTGGTTTCATGCAGCATACAGACTTACAATGAAACAGAATACTAAAACCAGAAATGTTCATGTGCATTAAATTTTCATGAATTTTGCAAGGATTCAAGAGATTCGCGATATAGCACATGAAAGTTCTTGCCTACACAATGTATTGAATGCCAGTGGCAATTCACAATACATGCCATGAAAAAGGCTGTTGGCTCCAATTCAAGAAAATTGCATGCCGCTAATTTTTTCTGGTTTTACAATATGTATTTCAGTTTCAATATGATCTACTGGTACGAAACTTGAGATTAGAACACAGGACAGGGAGCATAACCTCATTTAGAGCAAGAATTCAAAGAAATCAGAGTTTAGAGGGATTAGGGCATACATGCTCATCTGTGCATTATACCTCTTTTAGTAAATACTGATGGGAAATTTCAGAATAGTTTTCCATCATTACAACTTTGTTATCTCAATACAGTAAAATACTAGGATGATTTGAGTATACATATCAAAAATATTCCAACCTTCATGATTTTTTGGCAAAATTATACCTGAAGAGGATTTCCCTATTCAACATTCCTAGCTCAAGGCTATTTACTGAAGCTCTCTCTCTCTCTCTCTCCAAGAAAAAAAAAACAATCAGAAAAAAGAGAGAGAAATTACCTTAAAGTCGACTTCAGTCAAACTGCAGAGATTTCATTTAGTTTAGTCAATTTGTTACAATCTTTTCAGCATTTGGAGAAAGTAGTGGGTAACAACCCCTCTAAGTTGAATCTTGCTTTGAGTAGTGGGTGTAGAAACTGTAATATAGCTACAAGGTCAACTAGCGGTGCAGATCTACAGCAGTGCCACTTCTCATTACTAAAGTGTTTATCTCAAGTGCAAATTCTGTCGAGGAATGAAGCTGTTGAGGCACACATGGAGGGTATGCTACATGTATTTCTCTGCTTGTACAGTATTTTAATAGAATCAAAGATCACTACCACAGGATAATGACATAAAAGTATACAGGGTTTAAAGGAAACCACGCGATCCAGATCCTCTTCCTATGAGGTTTCCTGTTCTCATTGTAGAATTACAGAAAAGAAATATGGATATGAAACTAATCAACAGAAAGGGGCGGGAAGGAGGCATAGAAACAACATAAACAGACTCTGTAGACTTTGTTTCTGTTTCTACAATGTCGAGATGAAGTTAGCACAGTAACCTATAATAATAATAATGATAATAATAATAATGATAATAGTGCAATTATATAGCACATTTTCCATAAACGTACATGTTAAAATGCGCTTTACCAGTGGATTATTAATAAACAGGTGAGTTTTTAGATGTTTTTTGAAGGTGATGAGAGATTTCTGGTTTCGGAGAGTTTTGGGTAGCCTGTATACTACAAAGGTACTCCCAGTCATGCTTTTTTCAGTGCTGGTGAACATTCTCAGACTGGAATTCTCATAACCAACTCCATAATTTGGGGTGGTACATGTAGCTGAATTGATTGCTCTTTCTCTCTCATGGGAAGAAAGGGGTATAAATCTGGGTCACTCTGGCATAATTTGCTTTTGATATGAAGCCATGATGGAGAATGACTTAAGTTTCTTGATTCACCTTACTCCGCCTTCCGTTCTCCTTGGTTTTCATCCATCTTCATCCAGAGGACCACTGTCAATTCTGAACAACTCTTCTTGAATTGACACTTAAAACAAAAAGAGGCAGAAATTACATATAACCTGAAATAGAACTGATACTACAACACAATGTTATCCTTCCACATCAATTATCATGATCATCATCAT
>NW_027273678.1:0-8634 GCF_040938485.1 Diadema antillarum | reverse complement strand
CTGAGGTACTTGCCAACACAAATCCATTTGAAGTCTAAACATGTTCCCCCTCAGTCAAGCGGGAACACACTTGTTGACAGGCAAGTTCCTTGGAGGAAAAAAAAATGAAATGGGCCCCATGAGGTATAGTTGTTCTGTCATGAACCAGTGGAGTGGAAACTAGATGAATCTAATTGCTTTAGCCAGGGGATCCTCATGTCTCCACATCTATGTGTGTAGGAAAAGAAAATGTGCTTTTATAGGGGGCCGCAATGTTACTGGGATTTTCTTTTCAATGTTAAAAGGACAGGCTTACAGTAACTACTGTGAGCTTAATGTTATTTTGAACCTCTTGATGTTATTTTCTGAAGTTTCCATGAAGTCTCAGAATCTACATATCCTTAGTTTGGTGTTGTCTCTTTCATCATGATTATTAATTATTCATCACTAGAGGTTCATAAGAAAGAGTTAAAAAAAAACCCACTCATTTGTTCAGTTCATTCATTCATGCATTCATTCATTCATTCATTCATTTCCATATCAAAACATAACATTTACAAAAATCAAAACACAATTGTCTTTGTACAAATCATACATTTTGAATGGAGGGATCATACATGTAGAAAGCACACAAGAGGCTTGTTGGAAGTGATCCCCTACAAACAATTATGTACATTTCAACTGAACAATTATCAGACAAATTCAAGTGATAAAACAAAGGTGGAAGATATAATGAAAAGAGAAGAAAAGAGGCTGAGGTGGAAGCAATGCATACTTATACTTATAGTTTACATGTTAAGACTTGTTTGATGTGTATGAATGTCAAAACTCTCATAATTCCACAATTTTTCCATAATCTTTTATATTGTAACACATTATGGAAGACATTATTTGACAGATTCAATAAATTCAACCATTCCCATCTGGTCTTTTTCCAAATCATGTGCAATGATAATCAGAGGTGCCAATTTCATGATGAGAAGATGATCTTTTTTTTTTTCTAAATAAAATTTTAAAAAGAATTGATGGCTTTTAAAGAGTATGTAAGGATTTAGGGACCTTCTAAATCTTCAATGATATCAAAGATTTCATCATCAAAGTTGTAGTGAGCACTGTCTTGCAAGCCCTTGATACATGTATTTTGTCAATTATTGTGTGGCCTGCATCCAGTGTACACATAGCAGGGGCTGAAGTTCTAATCATTCCACCCACACAGTCTATAAATGAAAAAAATGTTATTTGAATATTTCGCTTTGCTGAATCTATGATCATTCTATGACTAAGATACTAATATGGCTTTCTGATTAGATTTAACATTTCATAATCCAATACATGAAATTTTGTTTTGTTACATCATGTCTTCATTAATGTCAAATATATACTTTTATACGATGTCCCAGTGTGTTTGACATGTAAGTTCAATCAATACTGCATTTGACATTCTCACTTCACACTTGGTGGTCAATGAGAGTGTAATACACTTTTCTTGTCATCGTTGCTTGCAACAGACGTACATGCTGATGATATGACACGTACCATAAGATTGAATTCTTTTCTGTCATGCTGGAGGATGGTCCAATCTGGATGTAGGAAATGATTATGATAGAAAAAAATGAAGATATTTCCTTTGTTAAAGATAATATAAAGTTTTGGTACCTCAAAAGTTTCCCTGAATTTCCTTGTCTTAGTTTGTGTTTCAGGTTAAAGTACCTTTCATATAACTAACACTGTGAGACTTACTCGCCCCAAAGTGCTCTCATGTCTTTAGTAATCATGCAATAGCCATTTACTAGTATGCGACGCTGTACGGCGGCGAGGTAGTACACGTATTGTACGAAACCATTATTGCATGATAACTGCGACCAGCAGCATGCAGGATCATGACAGATTTAGTATCGCAGGTAAATATCAACTTAAAATCCAAAAATTTCTTCAATTTGAAGACTTAACAGTTAAGTTGAAGTATTGAAAACAGGCTTTGGGCAACGTTTGGTTTTGCCAATAGTCCCTTTCTGTTCGAATTGATGACTGAATGTGACTCGGTCGAGAGGACCTTGGGAGAGCTACACTGAATTGACGGCCAGTGCATGCGCACACAGACATCTTATCCGTTCATGGATTTGAAATTTGTGCGCATGTGATGTGTGCACATGCGCTGGCCGTAGCATTCAGTGTATGTAGCTCTCCCAAGGTCCTCTCGACCGAGTCACATTCAGTCATCAATTCGAACAGAAAGGGACTATTGGCAGAACCAGACGTTGCCCGAAGCCTATTTTCAATACCGGGTACTTCAACTTAATTGTTAAGTCTTCAAATTGAAAAAATTTTTGGATTTTAAGTTGATATTTACCCGCGATACTAAATCTGTCATGATCCTGAATGCTACAATGCAAAGCCCCATTTAGCTAGATGCGTATGGGGCTGCTGGTCGCAGTTAATTGCATGATTACTAAGACATGAGAGCACTTTGGGGCGAGTAAGTCTCACAGTGTTAGTTATATGAAAGGTACTTTAACCTGAAACACAAACTAAGACAAGGAAATTCAGGGAAACTTTTGAGGTACCAAAACTTTATATTATCTTTAAGTGCATTTTCATTCCACAAATAAAGTAAGGTGAATGGATGTGAGAATTCTGTGGAATTTTAAATTTTGATGTAATGTGTTTTCAACAGATATTGATATTGGTCAAAACCACATAAAATGCAGTTTAGCTGAGGTTACGTTATTGACAACTCTATTCAGTCTCCTTTTAGCTTGTACCCTGAAATATAATTTTGTCAATCATTTAGCGACAACAACCCTTGCCTTGCATGCATGAAAGTCATCCTTTCTGAGTTATTGGAATGCAATTACTAAATGGGAAGGGGAAAAATTGCTCTCTGTAAGACTGAAATTCAGTGAAGATTAGTTATATGCGACCCTGTATCACAAAACCAACAGAAAGTTGCCATTCATGGGTTTTTTAGTTAGGGGCAGATTCTGAGAGACCAGACTCTAAGCTTTAAAATTATTTATAACTCAATTCAGATGGACAGCTCCTAACCTATCTAAACGTAGAAAAGAAAATGCATCTAAATCTGGAAATGTGTTAACTGAGAAAAGAGGTTCTGAAGTATAGGGTCTATTCAAGTGCTTAATCTTACTAAGCCGTGCTAGCTGTGCAATGAATGGGACAAAAAAAAAATAGGCGGTAACAACAGATAAGGGATTATAAGATTAAGCTGAGATTCCTAGTGCTCTATTAGCACAATCCTTTCGTGACCAACTTTCAAAGTAGTAGCTTTATCCTGTCAAAAGTTATCAAGAGTTGAAAGGGAAATGTGTAAAGGGTTTATTAGAAATGATAAATCACCTCTTAGACATACCTGATCATACTGATCTACCAGAAAAAAAAAGTTGTAGAAAAACTGCTGAAAACACATTTTCTGATCCCAAACTTAGGGATAATGTAGAAAAAGAATAGCTCTTTCAGAAAATATGAACAAAATTGAGATTGACTTGGCTGACCCATTTCACCATTTTTTAGGCCTCATGTAAAATCAAGAGGTGCGACTTTTTGTTGGTTTTGTGATGCATGGTCACATATGTGCATGTGAAGGTCAACTGGAGAATTGTAAAGCAATGGCATCAGCATATGCATAATTTATGAATAAGTGCTTGCGACCTGCTACTGTTATCACTGTTTCATTTCAATGATAGCATTTAAAGGGAGTCGGTTGTCAGATATCATGTGGTTCTTCGATTGAATCAATCTTGTTTCGCTGCCCACTGCTGTAAATTTGAATACCATGACTGGTGCACGCAGGCCAGCTGGAATAGAGTTGCCATCAGCGAATGATGTGCACCTATGCGTGCACTCATCCGTAACGGTCAACTCCATTTGAGCGTGAGTCTTTGGCTGCATGAGTGCTTCGTTAACGGGGATCACAAGTAAAGTACCTGTGGTTGTACAAGATTGAGATATGTACGTACAATGCTTGGGGATCCAGCAGAGCAAACTTTTTACCAGGTTAAGGCAGTTAGAATCTGACAGTGTATATTATTTGCTGTTTCTTAAGAGCTTTGCTTAGATACAAATTAATGTGTTCGACTAAGTGCAGGCAAACAAACAAATATGTCAGCTTGTAAGATTCTTTCAAATTCTTATCTAAAACTGTAGGTTTGAATTCCATGAAATTGCTACAATCTATTAGTTTAATTTTTATTTTCATTTCAGGACAGTTGGAACATGGTGTGGAGTTTCACTTTAAATCCCCCCCCCCCAAAAAAAAAAAAAAAAGTTGACCATTTTTGCACCAAGGATGATTTGTAGAAGCAGTGAATCTGAATCTAGAATAGAAGTATTTACTCAAGCAGTGTATTGCATTATAAGTGTATTGTATACCTCCCATGATGCCCAGTGTGTATACACAGGCCTACATCTTGCGTTTGTGTAATATCTCTATGTGTAGTGATCACGTAACATGTCTTGTGTGTATATCGTATTTGTGTAATGTGCGTGTTGGAGTTTTTGTGTAACATCCCTCTTTCTATTCTTGTATGAACTTGCATTTTGTTTTCATGTAACAAATATCTCTTGTGCTTGTGTCCATCCAACTTGCGTACGTAGGTTACCTAATATCATTCTTGTGTTTGTTCAGATAGCATGCATATTGTGTTTGTATAACATGTATGGCATGCATAGATCTTCTGTTCTTATGACATGCATCTTGCATGTAGTTCCTTTTAACAACTTGTTTTCTTCTTCATATTTTTTTCTTCTACGCCACGAAGCACTATTGCAAAATGCACAGTGTTTGCATGTGTGTTACCCCTCCTTCATCCAGGTGCGTAGCTGCTTACCTGGTAATATCATCACTGCTCGTCTGATAGGGTTGATTATACTCTAATAGTGGCCTGGCTTCATCAGGGGCCATTTGAACCTTGTTTACAGCAGTGCTGGAAAGAACAGAGCAGCGGCATTGTACCAAATGCCAGTCGCTATTTCAAGGAATATGACGTCAAAGTGCTTAAATACCTCGGCTTATTATGCCATCACTCCTGATGAAAATTAATGACTTCTGATGCTGACTAATTTTAGAACTGGAGCATGCATTATACTCGGTGCTTTAACTTCTAATAAAAAGTCGTAGTATGATGCACTTTCAAAGACTTCTGTCTGATGTGGAAATGCTCCTTCTCTAATCAAATGATTGCAATTATACATATATCTGATTGTTTTGTTTTTTCTTGTATTATTGAAATATCACATGTGTCTGGTACTGCACTGTTAGCTTCCTCAACCATATAGAAACAGCATGACGCAAGAGAAACGCCATATGCGACCAATTTCTCGCTTTTCTTTCCTTCAAATCGTGGGCCATTACGTGGCGGTAACCGCACTTCAATAAACCTTAGTAACATGAAACTCTAAATAGCGCTAACATGTGATACCACACAGTATACAAATGATGGTGACAGATTTTATTAAGGTATATCCCAGGAGTTCATGCTCCAATGGCGATAACATCGCTTTGTAGTGAGAGAGAGAAAAAGAATTCCTATAAATATGGCAGAGGATCGGAAAGATATCGTACATCGAGTTCCCAGAAGACTTCACACAAACTCCCTCAACCTCCAACCGGTAAGTACTGATTATTTTTGTCACATAATTCCCACATACAGAAATGCCAACAAGACCCTTTCCAAAGGATAGAGTTCAGTTACGATTGATAAAGGCGTTGGCAGTATCGCAGCCACCTCTTAAGGGGGAAAGTGTTGAAAAGTGTCTTTGAAAATATACGAGATGCTAGGGCCAACGAAGCTGTAGGCAGCTATTTAATTTCTATGTCCTTGCCTCTATAAAGAGGACCTGATTATGATTGTTCAGTATCTAAGATCACCCATCGTCTGTTTCAATTTCATATCAGCATGCAAAAGACTAATCACACTCAGCGTTTTGAGTTCAAACCCTAACTCACTTTACAGAGACAGACGATTTCTTCTTTTTTTTATGCAAAGGGGAAATTAACTAATCGCGATTTGAAAAAAATACGATAAGATTAGTGGTCAACGTACGATATTTCTCACCGACAGAAATGCCCATTTTTATCAATCATTGTGTATTGTTACAGGAAGACGAGGGTGAATACGTGTTAATATTCTAGCTGCTCATGTTTTAAATATGCAGCCCCGGCCTGCGATTCCACGCGTAATCTTCGTTCTGTATGTTCCATTCAAAGAGAAGCAGATAAAACCAAAATGGCCAAGGCTCTGTTCTTCGTTCTCGCCGCTCTTCTCTTCGTCGCCGCCCTCGCCGAGGTCGAGATGGACGAGCAGGCCGAGCTCATCGACTACTTCATGGCCGAGAAGAGGGGAATGGGAAGGAACATGAGGAAATACAAGTGTAAGCAGATTTTGTATTTCACCATAACAGTCCTATTGACATTCCTATCCTTAACAATTAATCGAGATTATCGGGGTATCAGGGGAATAAATATCTTCTCTGATTGTTTGAATTGTCGAGATCTTATCAATTACTGACCTAGTCGTTTAACATCATAAAAACACACTCTGTAAGCAGAAACACGCTACATTTTTATGATCTTCTTCAGATTCCGATGAGGAGAAAAAAGATGATTTATTGCGTTATCCAAACCTGTGATGTATCTTGACATAATTACAATCTGTTAAATCCAACAATTTCTCATCCTTTGCATTATAGAACACTGATTTGCCCATACAGACCAATCCTTAGAATGTCACATTTTGACAGAAAGTCCACTCTGGGTGATCTCAGGATTTTTTGGAAAACAAGTGAAATACTTTGGTTATATCTCAAGAAGAGTTACCCCGAAAATCAGAAATCCTGCGCTAAAGCTGGGGGCATCTGGATTCCAGACGCTGTAAATCACTCCGATAGGTAATAAATCGATAAATACATTCTAAAAAGGCAACCTAAAATTCACATAGAGCCCATCATAATTAGGTCACTGTTATGGAAAGTGGCCACCACGCTCTGGCATTGACTCTTCTTGGAGACAATAGTGACGATCACGATGATGGTGGTGATGATGCTGATGATGATGAGAAGGTGGAGGAGCAGGGGAGGAGGAGCGAGAGGGAAGGAAGAGCAGGAGGGGGAGGGGGGGGGGAGGTACAGTGTATCATCAGTTTGTGCAGTTGCTGGTCTCTTTCGTGAACCTTGAAACGTTCTTGGTCTTTCACTTCCAGTCTGCCAGCAATGGAACCAAGAGTGTTGGTGCAGTAGGAGGAGCGGACAAGTCGTCTTCTGTAATGGTCAGTTCATGAGGGTTTTTGTTGTTTTTTTTCCTAATGTTGAATTCTTGAATTATACTGTCATGATAATCCTTTATGGAATAATCACGAACCTCTCCCTGTATATCTTTATGTTGTCCATATAAATGTCATTGCCCTTTGCCGAATAAAATGATGGCAATGACAACGATAATGTTTCCTGCGAAGCAAGGTACGACATAACTCAATGTAGTTGTAGTTTTTCCTAATGTTGAATTCTGGAATTATACTGTCATGATAATCCTTTATGGAATAATCACGGACCTCTCCCTGTATATCTTTATGTTGTCCATATAAATGTCATTGCCCTTTGCCGAATAAAATGATGGCAATAACAACGATGTTTCCTGCGAAGCAAGGTACGACATAACTAAATGTAGGATAACTTACAGCATATTGGTTAAATTCGTACAGGATAACCTTACCATTGGTCACAACGTCAATTCTTTGTATCTTTGTGTATTTACATTTTAGGAGCTGCCAACGGAGACAACCTCTAAACTGCTTTGCTCCTCGTACCGGATCCTCTGTCATCTAACCGCCCCGACTCTGTCATGTCACTACACTGCTCGCGCCTAATGGTCTTGCCGATGGATTAGGCGGCTCCGTAAATTTGCGCGCGTATGCGCGCGAGTTTGTTTGTGCGTGTGTGCTATCCATGGATACCTGAAATAAAGAAGTTTTAGCTACATACCTTTCGTCAAGTATATTTGATTATTTCTATGGTTATTTTTGTTGCATGGCCATTGAACTATGAATAAAGGAAACAGTGTACGTGTATCTCATGCAGTGACAGATTGAGATGGGGAAGAAACCGACGCCACCGCAAATGATTGATGTGTGTGTGTCTGTGTGTGTGTGTGTGTGTGTGTGTGTGTGTGTGTGTGTGTGTGTGTTCGAAAGCTTTGATTAGTGTCTGAACCTTTCGTCGTATAGGCCTTTCATTTACCGCAAGTATTATGAATATGTGATGTTTCAATACTATAGATATTCAAAGACGTATAAATACAAAAAGAACAGAATAATATAAACATGTTTAATAGACTTTGAATTTCAAACATTAGGCCTATACTCAGCATAAGGGCGCTTGTCATCTCCACAAACAAATACAAACTCAATTTTGATTATATATTTCTATCATTTTCAGTGACTATGCAGTTGAAATTAAACTAATCACTATACAAAAACCCACCGTATATATATTTGCCTATGTGTGTGCATGTGTTTCTGTGCAGAGAATTCTACGGCCTTACTACACTTCAAGTCACAAGACTTTTGCTCCCTTGAATGCCCCGTATACAAGTTCCATTTTTTATTGTCATGCAAACCGATGAATGAATGACATACATGCATCACA
>NW_027273677.1:0-14794 GCF_040938485.1 Diadema antillarum | reverse complement strand
AAAGCTGTGTTCAAGTAATTCTTCAGTACTGACTCATATTTGAACGTAAATGAATTTAGAAAAATCGAACTTGCGATAAAAAAAATATGAAGAAATTAGTGTATTTCTCCAAAACTTTGGACACTTAGCAAATTTTATAAAACTGTCCCTTGTGTGTGTGTATGTGTGTGTGTGTGTGTGTTCTTTCTTTTTCATATCCTTGAAAGAATGAAGGTGTGGATCAAATGAAAGTTTAGTTAATTGTTTTATAAAAGAATGTGTATCGGTGAGTCATTATGACTACGTTTCAACGAACAGCAAAAGATCGATGTCTATACCATCCATAGGCTAAACACCTAATCGGGGGTATTTTTTTGTTATTCTAGAAGAAATCATCCTGTTGAAATAAGATCATTCTTCTTCTTTAGTTTCTATAAATGTTTGCCTTGATATGAGAAAGCATTCCGCAAACGGCACAGCGTAAGAGAAGTAATGGCTTCCTACATACCTTTTTAAACATCTAGACGTGCAGTGTCCCTTGGTGAAAACGCTAAATTAATGTTACACAGAACAATTGATATGAAAATGACAAGGTAAATGTGGACAGGTAAATTTACTTCATTCTCCTAGACCATAATATTGGCCCTAGAACACAAAAGAAAGTTAAGCAAAGACACCCGAATTCCAAAGTATGCTTTCCATCTTGCCATTATGATAGTAAAAGATAGATAATTTGGTTTACTTCTTTTCTTTATTCGTATTTGTTCCATGATAGAGAAAGGATACTGACAATAAACAAATGCGCAGTAAAAAGAATGATGGCAGATGGTACATAATCATACTCACTAATGATCACAATTTCGTACATCCAAAAAAACAACGAATTATACAAAGACCTGCAACCATGTATACATAAAACTCTTAGAGTAAATGAATCACCATGATCATCCTGATTAAACTCAAGCATCAATGTTGCTTGTTCCAACAAAATGCATATATGTAAATTGAATGATACGCAAAGATATACGATGGAATATGCAATTGAATACACTGATCTACAGATGGAGACATGCAATAGATATGCAATAGAACGCTTATCATAATTACATTGAGAAAACGAAATCATTTTTAGCATATCTCCCTAGCATCCCATTGTCTCTTGATCATCTTATTTGTTTTCATTAATATCATAATTATCACAATCATCATAATAATCAACAACAGCTGCATCATTTTCATTATCATAATCATTGTGATTCTCTCTCTAAAAAAAACAACAGGCCGGATCGCAGACATAAAACGAGTTAGGATAATTAAGAAGAAATTTACTTTTGAGTGTCAAGCGATGTGCTTCTCCCTACCAACCTTGGAAAAGAAAATGGCTCAAAATTACCAAAAATAATATTCACGTTATTTTCAGTTGTTCTTTATTTTGTGCAAATGTGACCCTAGTTTGTACTATCAATAGTCCATGCAATCATTAATTTTGTTTTTTAGTATTGTCGTAATTAGTTGCCACAAAATGATAACGAGACTTATGTCTACCTTTCACTGGAAACGAATCATTACCAAACGAATATTGCTCAGGAGTTAATAAACATGTCAACCGACGTCCCGCATGAAGAGAAACAAAGCAGAGATAGATTGTATTTGAAATCGTACAAGCACTATCACTATATACTGCGCACATAGGACTGATCACTAAAAATTTTCCTTTTAAAATCGCATTTATCTGTCAAGCAACTTATCTGCTTCTTCAAGATACTGAAGCGAAATGCTCATTTACAATTTCGTATCGAATGATTCTTCAAGAAGTTCCTTCTTGATCCGCGTCCTCTGCCTGACCAGTCGGACGAGGCCCACTGCGATGAGGAAAGCGAGCACGAAGCTGATCACGATGACAGCCAGCTTCATCGACATCAGCTTGTCCATCACGTAAGTCAGCTTCGTCTGAAGTCCAGTGACATCGACGGTGTCCTGTGAGTCGGCCGACGGTGCCGTGGTTGGCGGATCTAGCATGGACACGATTCCAAGCTTCTGAGTGCGAGCTGGGAGAAAGTAAAATCGGACAAAACAATGTTTTCACCAATGATTAGCAGAGCACAGAAAAAATCACTAGTTCGGTCTTGTATAGCTGGCATTTTCAATTGATTGCTGTGTGTGATGTGGAGTAACATTTTCCAGAGATGATGTACTGAAGCACGGCACGACTATAAAGGGAATATAGTGGGTAAGAAATAACTAATCTAGAATTTAGGGGCCCCACCTGTTCCGAGAAAATCATGTCACGTTTATGATTACATTATTCAAAATCAGTCTTCGGGCACAATTGTGACACACTTTCCATTGACATTTTTAAAGGTTTTTTTAGTTGAGGATGAAAGGTCTAGAGGTAAGCGATGGACAGGATTGCAAGGTAATACAAATAAGGTTATTTTATTTGCATTATCAAAATGTTCAGGGAAGGGATGGCTCCCTCGCGATAATTGGCAATCAATCAGACGTCTTTATGATTGATCGGTCAATCAACCGATTGACGTTTGCCATAGATTATGTTAAATCACATGATTGTACTTCTAGCGGTCCGTTATGTGAAAATATGATACGCCTTAAGTTATTTCATTTTCATTTCATTTTCATTTATTGTTTCTGTATGGCACAATATAATCAACTCTGATCACTTTCAGAAATAAACACATGATTCATAATAATTCATGGCTGATTTTGCACATGACAGGTAATCAAATCATTGTGACAAAGAACGAAGACACAATGATAATAAACAAAAAGTCAAGGTACCATACAGGAGGATCCCCAGTAAGCCGAGCTTGATATTGGGGCCTCATACACAGATAAATAAATAAACAGTTTCAACCAACTGTCGGTTTACTTAACTACAACAAGACAAACTAGTTTTACACAACAAAAACAGTTACACAACAAAACATACACGGATATGTACGCAGGTGATGCTAAGAAAGAAAAACAAAGAAGAAGGGGACAGCGATAATGAAAGATGGTGAGAAAGAACAGGAGAGAACTCATACGTAATGGTTTCCATATATAATACAATCTTAATTAGTGACACTTGCTTATGCACTGCTTTTTCTTCAGAATCATAAAAATACAACTCTGCTTCATTGCTTGAACTCATAATGTTTAGATATTGCCGTTTCAAGATACCATGAATTAATCATAATCATGTATCATACAGATGTTATGTTATCATGATGTTATGTATCATAAATTAATACATACTTGATCTAAACTTAGTCAATATTTAAAGGCTTTTATTGTGGTCATTTCCCCTCTGGCCTACCACATGACTGCTTAAAAGTGAAATCACTAAAGTTATTTACCTGGTTCAAACCAGTACGTTATTTCGAAGCCCAGATCTCCCAGTTCTTCGTCCGACTTGAAGTAGACTACCAAGTGTTGTCCACTTGAACGGAAGATGTGAGGCACCATGATCCCGCAGAAAGATTTCCCGCCCACCATTCTCCACCCGTTTGCTGCCTTGTCTAGAACCTGCCAGGAAAATTTATTAGTAATACACTAATGTCTAATATCTTCCTCACATTTCGAAGATGTCATGCATAATCATATATGATGATGATGATGATGATGAAACAGCATTTATATAGCGCCATTTATCTGTAGAAACATTCAAAGGCACCCAGCTCCCACAAAGTGTCACACATCATTCACAATATATCTTTATTTTCTTACCAATTCCCCGTTGTGAACGGCGAATGGGTGAGAAAATATCGATGTGTGATTTTGCCTGACATATATGATATGTAATATATATAAACGTATGTATATACATTGTATATGTTATTGTATATATTACATTTGCATATATTCATATATATTATATATTTATATAATATAATATGTAGATATATTATATATGTGTGTCTGTGTGTGTGTGTGAACGTGTATGGGTGTATACAAATATTGGAGAAAAAAGCATACAAGAGGGCACAAGAGACTGGCCACTATGGGGGTAAGTGGTCACCAAAGCAGTAACAAAGCAATGCACTTGCTCATAAAAAATAGCTGATGATGATTACTGTTAATCCTCCTTCTAATACAATAATCATACAATTATATGTACACTTACAAACTACAGAAGTTTTCCGTAAGAACACTCCCATCTCAGACACTCCCTCCTTCCTGAAAATTTATATCAATATCATTTGAGTTTCAGTTATTGATAAATTCCAGTTATCCTCCCCATCCACCATCCCATCCCTTTGATAATTATGGATTGACACAGAATTGAGCATCATGTGTTACCGTGAGACTATCGCTTAAGCAGGACGGGCTCGCTGCCAGCTTGAACCGAAGAACATAGAGAACGACCACGTGACCAGCGGGCGCCACGAAATGCGTCTTGCATTCGACGTTCCTCGGATAATCCATGGGGAAGTTCGGAGACGTCAGAACACCCGGGGCGGTGGTCACCAACTTCTTGCCGCAAGACCAGACTACATAAGAGATTATCATGATGGGAAGAAATGTGTAAAACCACACCACGTCTCCGTTTTATCACAGATTCAAATTTTACAAAAGAGCGGAATAGAAAAAAAAAGTAGCATCTAGTCTTTAATTACTACAAATGCCCTAGTGTACATTGTTCTATAATACATGTTCAAATCAGTGAGTAATTGCATCTTTACTATTTTAATTTTGAAATGATGTTGGCTGGCATGGTATCTTACCAACCATGTCACATACACTTGGTACTTATTTCAATAATATTTATTGCATACTTTTCGGCCCAACATACCCGCTTCGTATTCCAATATCACTCCGTATCGACTGTCGTTAGTAGTCATCTGTTCTATAAAGGCCATAGAACCTTGTGCAGTCATTCTTTTGCCGCGGTAAATCTCACTCAGACAATAAACTACACCCATTGCTCCCTGGGGCAGCATTCTCGTCAGCCGCTCGTCAAGCTTCTCCTGCATATTCTCACACCGTAATCCTGTCGCCATGGTAACGTTCATGATGCGGCATGCGCGCATCATGACACCTTTGAAGACCATTCCGTCGATGTCGCCAGAGAGGAATGCTCCAGCAACTCTGTTGAGAATGTCCTCACCAATCCTCGTGGACATGGTGAGATTGGTCAGGTCTGCTACCAGTCCCCAGAACATGCGTTCCTTTCTTTCTTCGCTCATACCGTCATGCGACATTGGTTCCGACCTGCCCATCGATTCCGTGTATTCGCCCCCTGGAAGTGGTACAGGAGGCATGTCTCCACGAATATCTGGTTGGTCTCCATCCGCGGAGGGACCATCTGCCAGTGGCATCCCCTCCTCTGTCCCACCGTACCGGGGAGGGCTAGCACCATCCGTAGAATCATCAGAACGCCAGCTCATCTCTCCTTCATCAGCGGCAGCTCCCTCTTCACTTGAGTCGTCTTTTTCCGCAATGATGCCCATGATCGCCTCCTTCATTTTCTCACCCTTCATCAGCAAGTCAACGGGACTGAGTCTACCTTTTGCGATCAACATCCCAAAGTCCTTGCCGATGCGCCGGCAGTTAGTAGGACCTCTAGAGTCCAACACTCTCAGAATAACGTTGTTCACCTGGAGGGGAGGTTGCGAGACGACCCACTTGTGACGGCCGGTGGGAATTGCCTCTACCAGCTTCATCCCCCATGGTGTTAAATCCATCACGGCCTGCTTGGTGCTGTCATGGCCCGCCGCAGGACCACTCTCAGAGTTGCCACTGTCCACATTAGCTCGATCCTTCCCTCTCGGTCCGCTGGTCTGATTACATAGATCTTTGTTCAGGAGAGAATATACAAACTTAATCTTTTCTAGATAAGCAAGCCTGGTCAATGTGAAATTTGTCACTCTCTCTCCGGCCTCCATCGATCTCCATTCATCCATCATCCCAGTCACGATATCTTCCATGAACATCGACATGATGTCGTCACTGCCAATCACTCCCCACCAAGTACCCATCAGGCTTCCAGGCACCAACATGTCTACCATGTCCATTTCACTTTCGTCCTGAGTCACTCCATTCATCGGGTCGTTAGATCCATCCACCATGTACATATTCTTCACCGATAATTTTTCAAGAACCCTCGGCAAGTCACCATCCGGCATCATCTTCCCACTCAGTTCATCCACTCCGACATCAGTGCTGTCTTCCTCTCCGCTCCTCGAGTTGTCCATCATACACGATGCGTTGCTAAGCATGGTTCGCACCACGCGCAGCTCTTGATCCAGGATGTCCCGCGGGTTGCACGCCTCTTTTATCCCATTCGCCATCGACGTAAAATCTCTGACCAGCTGTATATATTTCGATCTCATCCCGGCGACCATGTTCTCATCCACACCACCGCCTGGTCCCATCTCACCTTTTCCTTTGGGTGCGGCCATCACTGTCATCGCAACGTCCCGTATGTGCTCAATTTCCCTGCGCAGTTTCATCGTGGCTGCCCAGTCCCTGTGTGACGTCACACACATGATAAAGCTCACCTTCACGAGGTGGTCTGTGAGAATCTTCTGCATGAAGCGGAGAAGAATGTTCCTGTTGTTGATGAACTTCGAGAGATGAGGACCGAGAACGTAGCTAGGAGACACCATTAGTCCTCTGGGCAAGCGCAGGTTCATATCCGGAGACAGGATAGCTGTATAGGGAAGCAAATATGACAAAGTGTAAGAAAGTAAGTGCACAAGTCAGAAGATAGTTGTCGATCTACACATAGCATTGAAAAATGAAAGCGGCAGTGAATGTGAGTATGGATCAGGTTTTTTTTTTTTGCGTGAGAACGTTTGGAATGTGTCTATATCTATCTCATTGCCTCTATATTATCATTTACCAGCAGCTGCCAAGAGTCAAATATACTATTTGCCAGCACACTGGTTTGAAAAGGATAAATACTGACGTAAACAAGGTTGCGGAAGAGTTGGATATGTTCGTACCGGAAAGAGCAGAATGTCTAGGTAGCTTGGCATGGATGCTGACGTTCTTCGTTGTGCGATTTCCCATCAACAACGACTTCAGCTGTCCGAACAATGGAGTTATTCTGTGCACCTGCGAGGTCAACTCTGATCATAGATAATGATATTGATATGTTAGTCATCACTGAGTCATGGCTTTCAGGTGACCAGAGGGATGAGCCTACCCTTGCTGAATTGAAATTATCCCTTCCAAATTTCAATATTATCAATCATCCCAGAAAGACATCTAGAGGAGGTGGTATCTGCGTCCTGTATAGGTCTGCTGTGCTGTTGTCAATGACATTCACAAAATTTTGTCTTTCGAAATGTTAGATCTCACGATCTATCTCACTTCTTCATCTACTGTTCGGGTTTATTGCATTTATCGCCTACCCCATTCCTCTACCACACCTTTACCAGCAACGGCTTTCTTGATGAGTTTTTAACTCTCCTTGAGAGTGCTGCTGTTGATGTTCATCCAACCATTCTTCTTGGTGACTTTAATATACATGTAGATGATTTTGCTGATAGTTTCACTCAGTCTTTTCTCAATGCCGTTGAAGCCTTTAGGTTTCATCAACATGTTCAGGGTGCCACTCACCAAGCAGGCCACACACTTGATTTAGCCTTCAGTAGGAAATGTGAAAATATTATTTTCCCTATTACTGTATTGCCATCTTTGCCATCTGATCACTTTGCCATTCTTTCCGCCATTAATCTTAAAGGCCCACCAAATCCTAGAGGGAAAGTAAGCTTTAGAAAGCTTCGCAATATAGACACCAACTCTTTCCGCCATGATATTAAACAGGCTGTGTTGATTTCCCAGTGTACATTTTGTCCTACAGAAGCAATTTCAATGTATAATGACATGCTGAGTAATCTGATGGACAAGCATGCCCCTGTTAAAACCGTGACTGTGACAATTAGACCCAATGCCCCTTGGTTCTCTGATGAGATTAGGAGGGAGGCCAGGAGGCGTAGGCGTCGTGCTGAACGTCGCATGTTGAAGTCCGGCATGTAGATTGACATGGACCTGTATCGTCAAGAATGTGAATTTTACTACGATCATCACTGATGCAAAGTCCCATTACCTGAGAAAAGAGATCGCCAATGCTGACTCCAAGCGACTATTCAACTTCGTGAAGAAACTGTCCACCCCTTCTGGGTCTTCTATTTATCCTGAGCATTCATCCGATTCTGAACTGGCGCACAGGTTCAGTATATTCTTCATGAAGAAAATCGATGATATTGTGTCTTCCTTTGCCTCTGACGTTAGCCATAATGAAGTTATCCGTCCAGTCTCCTGAGAACTCTTTGAACTGTAACCTGAGCGAGTTTAGGCCGGTTACTGATGCTCAGCTTCAACGTCTCATCATGCTATCTCCACCAAAATCTTGCTGTCTGGACCCTCTTCCAACTTCGCTGCTCAAAGAGTGCCTTGATGAGCTGCTTCCGGTTCTAAAAACATCATTAACACATCATTGTCATCGGGTATAGTTCCAATACCATTCAAGACATCTCTTGTTTCCCCTCTGTTGAAGAAACAGAACCTACATCCCGATGTCCTGAGCAATATTATTACCGGCCAATTGCTAATCTGCCATTTGTGAGTAAGCTCCTTGAAAGGATTGGGTCTACACAGCTGATGTCTTATGTTGACAGTAATCATCTGCTTCCTACAAACCAGTCAGCATACCGCAACCTCCACTCAACAGAAACTGCCTTGTTGAAAGTGCTTGAAGATCTCCTTCTTGCTGTCGACAAGGGCATCGGCGGCTCTTCTTCTTCTTGACTATTCGGCTGCGTTTGACACGCTCGACCACACGTTGCTACTCCAACGACTTAGTGATGACTATTCCATCACAGGCACTGCCATCCAATGGATCCAGTCATATCTTCAAGATCGCACACAGAGGGTGATAATCAATGGGACCTGTTCACGTCCCAGTTCTATCAGCTGCGGAGTTCCACAAGGATCCGTTACCGCCCCCTTCTCTTTCTCCTCTATACAGGTCCGCTCACCAGAATCATCAATTGTCATCATGGAGTCAACTACGCTATGTACGCTGACGACACTCAAATTTACATAACTATGTCACCTGGCGATAGGATTGCTGCTGTTAACTCACTGAGAGAATGTCTAAACGACATCAAAGCCTGGTCCACTGCCAACAGACTCCGTCTGAACGAAAACAAGTCTGAACTGATCCATTCCTCATCACAGTTTAGGAGCAGTGTTCCTCTATCAGATCTAACTACTCAGGATGGAGTTATAAAGGTCTCTGACTGTGTTAGAGGCCTTGGCTTTACTTTGGACAAACACTTAACTCTTAAACACCATATCACAAACATCTGTAAGTCTGCATCTTGGGGTATTTTCAAAATAGGGAAGATCAGGCGTCTGCTTGATCAATCATCAGCTGAGCGGCTCGTCCATGCCTTCGTCTCCTCTTATCTGGACTACTGCAACTCCCTCCTTGCCGGCCTCCCTCTTTCTCACATATCCCCTCTCCAACGTATCCAAAATTCAACCGCTAGATTAGTCTCCCTTAATAGGCGACATGACATATATCTCCTGTTCTCCGCTCATTCCATTCCCGAATTACTTTCAAGATCCTACTTCTGACGTACAAAATCACACGTAATCTTGCACCCACATATCTTCAAAACCTAGTCTCTCTTCGCTCCTCCTCTTCTGCCAGACCCCTCCGTTCACCTTCCTCTCTCCAATTACTTCATGGCCCACGTACAAAAACCCGTTGTGGTGACCGAGCCTTCTCTTCCATTGCCCCCACTCTTTGGAATAAACTCCCTCAGTATATTCAGAATGCCCCATCTGCATGTTGAATCATTTAAAATTCTTCTCAAAACTCACCTGTTTAATCAGTTGTATTTTTTTCCTGGAGGCGCACACAGTCAGTTATTAATTATTGTATCATTGTATCATATGTATTTTTCTTCTTTTTCTTCTTCTTTTGTTACTGTTCATATGCTGGTTTTGTTAATGTTATTGTGTCGTCTAGTCTTTTTGTATGAATATCACAAGTGCGCTTAGAAACACCAGTATGAAGCACCATATAGATGTAATTATTATTATTATTATTATTATTATTATTCTCATTATTACAAACAAATGGTGTGCTGTACTATGACGAACACGTGGGCCGTATGACTCGTGAGTGTCGGTCTCGTGGGATGATCCGTTTTTCCACTGACCTTTATGTAGATCAGCGAGTTCTTTCACTGTTCCCTCGCAACAGAGTACCGACATAAATTAGTTCTACCGCCCTCTAATGGTGGGGAGTATCCATGGCAATAAACCTTCATCCTCGGAGCACCTATTTCAACACGTCTCTGTCTAATTTCATGAAAAGATTTACAAACATTTTGGAAGTTATAAGATAATGGAAGTAGCCACACTAACACAATGTATCTTGGAAATTTACAAGTTACTAGCTGGTGCTAGGCCGGTATGCTAAAATGCAACAGTGGAAACCACATTCATTATCGTATATTGTCAATGGTAAAACTGGTTTTTGACAGGATACCTCACCCCTAGTAAACGGTAATGTCTTACCCTTTACCTCTTTAACTTCTTTTTATCACTTCTACAGCCAGTGGTCAATCTTTCTAAAGAATTTTAGTCATGAAATCCTCAAAGTTTCTCATTTATACGATATTACACATTGATGTATTAGTAGCAGTATTAATTGTGACATAATTTGTAGTTAGAAAGGCTTTTACATTTTGATTATTTACCATGTTTCTAATAACTTAGTATCATCATTTTCTCATTACTGATAATACAAATACTGCTGCTATACTGCAATTAGAGCACAAAGAATTTCACATAATTCCACCACAATTTGTGTTACTTCTGCCAATTCTGCAACTATCAAGCAATACAACAGTCCTTTCAACGAGAACGACGACAGTACTATTGGTACTTTCAGTATAATTGCAACTACTACTTCTACCATTACCACCATCACTATCACTACTACTACAACTGCTACTGCTGCTACTACTACTACTACTACTACTACTACTACTACCTACCTACCTACCTACCTACCTACCTACCTACCTACCTACCATTGCTACTTATGTAATACGCGGTATCAAACCACTACTGCCACTGCTCCAAAACATATCAATTCACAAGAAAGGTGAAATAAATGCCTCTCAGAACAATGCAAATATTATCAAAATCGGATAAGACTTGGTAGTTATGACATTTTGAAATCTCAAAATTTTTCGGAAAACACTTCTTGACCTGTCGTTATGAATATTCAAGTCAGCGAGTTGATGATGTCATGCTCTAACAGTTTCTTATTAATTTCACATACAGAAGGGACAAAAATCTCAAAATTCAGCTGTATACAAGTAATATAAAACTTGCCTTAAAACCACCCCAAGGAAAAAAAACCCCAAATTTTACTTGTGATATATTTTGGTATGGGAATATGCTTTTACTTGTATTAGCTATAGAAATAATTGTTTCCTTAATTTCATATAAAATATACATGAAAAATATTGTGAGCGCATGACATCATCAACTTGCTCATTTGAATATTCATAAGGATTGGTCAAGAAATGCTTTCCGAAAAAATATGAAATTTAAAAATGTCATATCTTCCTTATTTCTTATCCATTTTTTTTTTCATATTTGGAACGTTCTGTAAGGATTTTCCTCTTTCTTTTGGATGTCATTGGTTTTTTCTTGGGGGGGGGGTGGTGGTGATTTCCTCTTTAAGTGCATTTCTTTAACACTGCCACTACTACTAATACTATTGATAGTGTCATACGACCAGGAATTGATTCCACCTCCCTGATACGACAGAGAAAATCCCACACATACTAGAAAAAAGAAGTATGAAAAAAATGAAGAAAAAGAAGAAGGAGAGATGTACAGTGTATAGGGGAGATAAAAGGCGGAGATTGAAAGAAAAGGGGGAGGAGTCAGAAAAGAAAAGGCAGGCGAATAAGGAAAAGAAGAGGAGAAGAATGATACAAGGAAAAAGAAAGAATAGGGAGAAGAAAACGAAGAAAAATGTTGCCACGGCATTGTCATTATTATCACAAATTAATAGATAGATGACACGAATCGATGGATGGAGCGTACACAAATCGAGAAGAGAGGGAGAGAGGGGGGAGATAGGGAGAGAGAAGAGGAGAGAGGGAGAAACCACATGGTATCATCCTGACACAGGGCAAAAATCAGAGTTCAAAATATTCTCACGTTTTCTTTTTTTTCCCCTTTTTCTTCCTCTTTTTTATTATAATGGGAGATTCAATTTTGGGTGCCGTATGTCTTTATGCAGCTGTACTGCGTGGCAGGTGTTCCAATAGTCTGTTGTCTGGTCGCTGCTGTCAAGTATGTGTTCCAATTTGGATTCTAAATTTGTGATAATAATCAAAGCCAAGTTGTATTTTCTCCATTTTCCGCAAAGATATAAGAAAGATACAATCAAGGTTAATATCTAGACACGGAAACACAAATATGACGCAATGTGAAGAGATCATTAATTACAATTTGTACTTAAGGTTTTATATAATTTCTCCTGAAACATTTTGCGTAGGTCCGTGGTTTCTATAAAAGTTAAACACTATGACTGGAATAAAGGCTACGCACAGGAAGGTAGCGCACGGTGCTGGTGTTATTACGGGCGATAGCCATCTGACGCTGTAGAGGGGTGGGTAGGAACAAAAGCGGCTTGATAACTTCACTCCCAAAGTTCGCAATAAAAAAAGTGCCTGCGTCACACCGCTGCCTTTGTCCGATGATCCTCCAGCCGCGGAGATTGGAAACAATTGAGGGGCTTTTCGTTACAGAGATCGAAACTCAATCGCGGAGGTGTGAAAAGCCTCTTTCTTCTGCAGCTCTTTCTCTCACTATTGGCCCTAGCTGACTGGATACACTTGCATCTTGAGTGTCTTGGAGCGAGTGACAAAGCTCCTGGGATTGTACGGAATAGGGTCTAACCATCGCCTTTTTTTGTGTCTGCTCAGCTTTTTCCAAGCTTGTGATCGCATGCATAGAGGAACGAGAAGAAACGAAGTTAGTGTGTCATAGCGGGATTGCACACAGCCGTCACCGGGGAACTTACGGGGTTATTTTCTGGCCGTCTGTCGTTGCTTAGATCAGAAGTCACAGATTTATGCGAGGAAGTAATAACATTGAAGTCGACGTTCGTTCCACTTATTTTCCTTCTCATATTTGATGATGTTAACAGATTCCAGTAACAAACGTTGAATGACCTTGTTAGATGCAGTGGTCCGCAGCCCTTTGACGAGCTGGAGTTTTTCGTCTTGATAAGTCCACTTGTGGAGGCAGCGAAGACGTCAAGACCACTTTCAGGTTTGTGTGAAACATAGTTTGCATTGTGATGGTGGTAACATGAACCAATAGCTAGAGCTGTTACGGGTGGATACACGATTACAAATCTCAGGCGTTTTGACCTCGTTATTTCATAGCTCAACACTTATTTTTATGTGTTTTCCTTTCACCGCCTTGTTCTTTTACTTCTTATTCTTCTTTTTACATCATCCTCCAACTTGTTATAAAATCTTTAGTTCTTGTGCTCTGAAGTCCACTCTTAATTGGAAAACATTTGCTTATTGAGAAGTTGTCTTGTGGTATGGGACTCCCTGTTTCTTTTGCTAATCAAAGAACTTAACTGTCCTCCTACAATAGCAATGACTGTGACCGCAAAATCTCGAACTATAAAGAATTTAATTCCTCTTTTTACTACCATTTTGCTTCGCATATTATAGGGCCTACATGTTTATCAAAAGTGTACTGTTGCAGGAGGGCCTATATGTGTAGACATAGAGAGAGAGAGAGAGAGAGAGAGAGGAAGGAAACAGATCAAAGAAAGAAACAAGAGGAAAGACACAGGAGTACAAAATGCGAAAATTTTCTCCTATCCCTTTAGGCTCTAAAACTCTTACGGTGATTCAATATCTTTTAAAGCTTTCAGAGAAGTGAGCGTTCTGAAAATAACCGTTGGATGTTGATAGTGCTGTGGACATGCCAGGAAGATGTTCCACTAAATGAAAGTATTTGGAAATGCAGGACATCATAATGACAGCGATGTCGGATCCCTTCTTCCCACAGACATTGAAGGATGCAGAGATCAATGTTTACCTCTCTACCTCCGAGGAGAACAGTGAACACCCACAGATAGGGAGGGGGGGGGGGGGTTCCACCTCGTTGTATAGGACTGTATACTCGTCGTACAGAATATAGTGAAATAAAAGTCTGCTTCCAAATTCCACTTGTGCGAAAATGCTCATGAATTCACATCGTTCTTGGCCACCCTCTCTTCCTTGACAATTTCGTGACAGGCCCACATAAGTGTGTGTGTGTGTTTTTTTTTTCTTACAATATTACTTGAAAGCAAATGTCTAATGAAACTAATCCTTCTGTTTGTTCGAATGCTTGGATTGACGTAAATTTGTTCAAAGAAACTACCATATTACGTGTTTATCAGGACATGCTTGTGGCTGTTGCGCATAATTTTTATGATGAATTAGATATCCCGATTTCTCCACATAACAAGCTGCATGACGTGGTTGCAATGACCCCTCTATAATGTCTAAGACCCCATAGTTGTTTTGGCAGCTCATGCAATCTTTCGAAGCCCACATTCGATGAGCAAGTCATTGAACCGGAAGGGGAAAACTACATCAACTTCTTTTTTTTTTCCTCTCACTATACAGGACTATGATTTTATCCCTACCAAGTATGGAAGTGAAATTAAAACAAATTGAAATGAAATCAATACCAATACATTGACTAAAGAAATGTTACCGCAATATACCAAGTGTCATTTTATTTATCA
>NW_027273676.1:0-14766 GCF_040938485.1 Diadema antillarum | reverse complement strand
ACAATGGGTGTGCGAACCAATGACAGTCATTTAATGGAAAAAAATTCACAGATGCGTTGCCAGCAGACACTTAAAAAACATTATGAAACGGCAGAGATGCATGTACATGTATGTACTTATTTAGTGACATCTTGCTGTTACCATCACTTTCTTTTGCTTTCATAGTTTGGAGGCACTTTGTGCAACATTAGGGAGCTTTATAGATTTTAGACGCGCGGACGTTCAAAGGAAAAAACATGTTCTGAGCGTGCGCAGTAGCGCGCGTAAATCAATCTATTTTTAGTTTGCGTCGCCTGAGTTTTTCAATACGACTACGCGTACTGGCTATTTTCACGTCCGCACAGTTTGCGACGTAGAGAACTACTTCATGCACTGATCATATGGGGGCGCGATTGTATTTTGTATACGTTGCGTCCCAGCGTAATCTAATGGGTGTTTGCAAGAAGGTTGCAATCAATTGCAAATAATTGCTAATTTTGAAACAACCATGCTGATTGGCTCAGGGTCTTCCCTTTTAAGAAGACATGCATGCAGCAATGATTTTGATTGGCCAGTAACAATCAGTTGCAACTTGCAATCGATTGCAACTTTCTTGCAACACCCCATAAAGCTACTTTTCCACACGACGCAAGGAGAGGAGAACGTCCAGCGCACTCGTCGCTCAAACGTCCGCGCGTCAAAATCTAAAGCTCCCTATTGTCTAAAATGCAGACGCCATCTATCCCAACATTCACAGTCAAAAGGCATAGAGAAGGGGAAGGAAAAATCTGTCAGCTGAAAGGGGAATTAGGGTTTCACAGCAGTATAATTTTTATCTCATTTTTACACTGCCGCCATCACCTTTGGTGCAGATATCTCCAAAATACATTGTGTACAAGCTCAGTCGAAGGCTTCCCATGGTATACAAACGTTTTTCTTATCTCTGTTGGGTCCGATTACTTTTATGTTCAGTGCAACAATTCATTGATCGGACGTACTGTGGCCTGCAGATAAAGAAATAATCGTAGAGCATGGCAGGGGCGGATCCAGGAATTCCGTAAAGGGAGGCGCCTTTACAAAATTAAGGGGGCGTACGCCCCCCCCCCCCCCATTTTTTCTGTGTTTTTTCTTTTGTTTTAATAATAAATAAGAGGGGGCGCCCGGACGGGTGCGCCTTCTTCTGGATCTGCCTCTGCATGGTGTTCTTTCGACTAAAGGAAAAGTAAATGACTAGACAAATGTGTTCCAGATTTTCAAAATGATTCTCAAAATGATGTAAGGGAATGTGCATCAGGAAAAAAAATCGTTCATATATGATCTTTAACGTCGTAAGTTAAATTTATAGAGTCCTGCTATTTAAAAAAAGACACATCATACATCATCTGGTTCTGAAACTTTTTCTGAACGAAGATATGCTGGACGCAAGTTTCATCCTGTCAATATTTAAAGATTAGATTTGGGAAAGAACTCCACAGAACTTACATTTCAAAAGAAAAAGGAAAAGATCTTTTTAGATCTCTTCATCAAAATGTAAATTGATTCTATCTCGACTAGCATGCAAAAACAAACAAAAAAAAAAAACCCCGCAAAATACATGTAACTTGGTGAAGACATAATGCAGATAATCGTCACGTCAATTTGCCTATGGGAGCCTAGTATTAGTTGTAAACATTCGGCACGAAGACCCCCTTTTTGGAAGGGGATTAGGGGATGGGGGATTTTAGTCCTGAGGCAAATGTCTAATCCTCATATAATGCACACATGCGTGTATGTAAATACACTTTGTCACGTGCGTGTAAAACAAGAGGGGGTTACATGTATAGTCAAATATCTTTTCATATTTAGATTTACTGCTGTAGGAGATGTTCACATAAACTAAACAGCATGGTACGTGAGACCTATCCAGATAATTTTCATATCTGGCATGATATTAACATAATGAGCGGCATTCAGACATAATGCTGAGACATTGTGGCGGCGACATGACATCAAATTTGTCTCTCACATTATTCAGACTGTGAAGGCTGGTGCTCCAGTAGAACTTTCCTGTACGGTGACAGGAGAGCCTACACCGGACATAGAGTGGTACAAGTGAGTATACCAGGACTTTCTGAATAATTATCCTCTTTAACCATTCGTGTGCTTTGAGTACCAATTGATATAGGAAACCCCATAGCAGTGTACACTTGCCCAAAGTCCCTGGCACAGAAAGCATTAAACGAGGACTAAGTGTCTTGCTTGCACCAGTTGCTATATGTTTGGTAAGGTAGATTATTTATGTCCTTTATTACAAAAGTTTTTATTAAGGAGCAGGAACAGTGATCCGTTGATTTTCGACAAGAAATCATAAAAGAGAGTGACACACTTATATCTTTCTCTGATAATTCTTGTCTTCACGCAATTATGAACTTGTACAATTTTTGAGTAGTTCTTCGTATTTTCTCGCTGTTATTGAAGCGAAATTACTTCCGACCGTAATTTCAAAACCAGCAAGATTAGTAAAAACCACACGCCAATGTGGAGTTGCAATTTTAACCCATTGCTTCTAACAGATAGTTCTTGTCATGTCCATTCCGGTTGGCAATGGATTAACAAAACGTTGCCATTTGAAATGCTTATGGTACCAGATTGCATACCACATTCGAGCAGAATAGGTTTAATATTCATGTCCAAATCAAGCTAAAATGCTTCGATATGCTGAATTACCACAGCTGGATTTTGCAACTACAGTCAATCTTTCTTAAGTCGACCTAACATAAGTCGAATAATCGCCTAAGTAGAAAGTTTTTTTCAAATCTTCTTCTCTTTAGGTTCTATTGATTTTAATCCCTCATAAGTTGATTTTTCTCTAAATCGAAGCTATTTCTTTGGTCCAAGTAGATTTGACTTATGCAAGGATGACTGTACTAGTTATACAGCCACGTGGTAACAGACAACGAATACATTATTATGACATGTCAAGGACGATGAATATGAGAAACGTGTGTCACGGTCACGTGTTTGGAGTCCAATGCTCTTTGCGCTTGATGTCCACAGGGATGGCAAACTGATCGAGCCTACGCCTGACCACAAACAAACATATGAGGGCGGTGTTGCCTCTCTCGAGATCCCAAAACCAAACCCGCCGATCAGGCAAGTACGAATGCATGGCCGTCAGTGACGTCGGGAGGATGTCTCATCAGCACGCCTCACCGTTAAAAGTAGGCCCTCTCTTACTTTCACTTTGAATGCCCGTTGCCTGGCATGGTTTGGTACTGGCGTCCGACGCCGCCCCTTCTCCGCAAGACCATCTTTCCTACCACCTGTCATGGATGAGCGCATTTGCATGGTTACCATAGCAACATCATCTCATGGAACTCACCATTATCATCTAACTCGCTGCAGGTTGTGAAAAGTCATGATTGCCATGATGCATGGAACTTTCCCATCCACTAGCTACACAGTGAATGTTCTTTCTTTAAAACACAAGATACAAAGGGTAAATTTAATAAAGAAGATAGATAAAAACAAAGAACTAACATGAATAACTATATGATCTTTCTAATTAGATCTTTAAATGGTAGGCCTGGGCACTGTTGCATAAAAGTTGATATCAAGCATAAATCAGAATATCAAACCACAAGTCTCTGAATAACCAATTCTGATTGGCTGATATCCGCCTTACGTTGATATTCTGGCGTATGTTTGATTGAATCTGTTTATGCAACATGGCTCTGGACTCCACTTCATTTGATATATTACCAGATGCTGGAATGCTTTATAGTTTATATTGTGCATAGCACGCTTTCAATTTCAGTTCAGTGGTAATGAATTATCATATAGGAGTATTTCATAACGATAAAGTTTAAAGCATGTACACATCAAAGAATACAAAGGTTGCGTGTCGACCCTAGCCTTTTGCAAAGGCAGCTCGCTATAATTTCAGCACTCGCACACACAGCGCATGACCAGCGAGCTGCGAGAGTACCTCGCTCCCATCCGATCGCAAGCGGCTGTGTGCGCACGTGTCCACCGCCCGCCGTATTGCGAGTCTATTACGAGCCGCCTTCGCAAAGGCTATGTCGACCCCTGACCCTGCACCAATGCCATTGCCACTGAATGCATGCCGTTGGTTTTTGCAAACACTCCATTCAGTGATGATTCGTACTAGAGTGCCGTTCCACACCATGTTGAAGTTGACTTTACTGTTAAAATCAATTTAGATTGATTTTTGTATATACTACAAACTCTTTCCTCCTAAAAAGTCATTATTAAAGTTTATAAAAACTGCAATAATTCGGTGCGAACAAAATAACTTAGTCTTACTGATTTCATAATTAAGGACATTTTTTTTGAAGATGTGTAAATGAATCAAAAACATGTATATATAAGGGGGTATTTATGATGACTCTTTCTGAGTGCTCAAAGGGCACTAAAAATTATTCACACACCGTATACAGGGAAAAAAAAGAAATGGATGAAATGAGAACGAAAGAAAGAAGTTGTGCATATTAAACAGGTTCATGAAACACTTGTGCGGTGACCAGATCATTCCGTCTTCCAATTTGCATAGGAGATTATGACGAGCAGGAAACGTGAAAATTCCACATCCTTTATATCACAAGTGACGAAATCTCTATCGTGCAATTCATCTGCTTTTTTTGTAACAAGGTAATGAAATGCACTTTAAAAAATGCATGAAAGAAAGTGAAGATAAACGTAACAACATTGATAACGCTTTATTTCGGATCGTTGCTTTGACGTCATCAAATCTATTTCTTTAGCAACTTTGGGACTCACAATTTTCAAAAAGTGCTTTTGAAAAGCATATACATGAGAAGATAGAAGATGGGGCACCACTGTCGCGATTAAAACTGCATCGTTATTCTAACATTTCTTATCATGTGCATGATTTCATCATCGAAACTATCTTTGTCCATTTCATCCTTACCGTAATGTCAATAGTCTGTATGGATCTTTAGCTCAATTGGCAAGTTTAACTTAAAGCAGCTATAATGCAGATGTATCTCATTGCAGATAACTCATGTCTTACGAAACATTAATTATGGAATGCTCATTTTTTCGTGTTGGCAGCTTCTTTTCAAATTGTTTTTTAAAGGAAACCAAAACCCAAATATAAATGTGTATTGAATGAAAGCAGTTATATTAGTAGAACACATCAGTGAAAGTTTGAGGAAAATCGACAATCCATTCAAAAGTTAGAAATTTTTAAAGTTTTGGCACTGGCATCCCCTGGCGTAGAAGACTACTAGAATTCTTTGTATGGGCAAGAAATATAAAGAAAATATAAGGAATATTCCAGAAAAATTCATTTTTCAGGAAAATCACACATTCCATTAACTTGTTACTGACACATGTTAAGGTAATGTCATTCCCTTGCTTTCTGAAAGAGGTAAGTCAAGTGCTCTTTCATTACGCTACAAAGTGAAAATATGTTGGATTTTCTTTATATTTTCTTTATATGTTGTCCACTACATGATGTCATACGCTGAAGTAGTTTCTTTATCCAGCGGTTCCAACACCAAAGCTTTACAAAATCATAACTTTTGCGTTGATTATCCGATTTTCCTCAAATTTTCACTGATGAGTTTTACTTATGTTGCTGCTTTCACTCAATCCACATTTCTCGTTGGGTTTTGGTTTCCTTTAAGCATGTCATATCGCCTCCATGTTTGACGCAAATAATTCATAAGTGCGCTCATGATGCATTGGGAACTTCACGAATTGCTTCTTGGTATAATAAATTATCATTTCTGTATTTTTCAGTTTTCTTTGTCTTCATTTTCATAGTTCATTACTGATTACCAAAGTTTGCCTCCTTGTTTTACTGTTTTAAAAAAAAAGTTTAAACACATAATGCAATTGCAACCAGGCGTTTACATGTCAAACAGTAAAGCGAGGTCGAGTATTCAAATGTATTTGAATCAAAATTTAGTCACCCTTCCGTGTTCATTACATTTTCTGTGTATCGTGTATCTGCATTGGCACTCAACTCTATTTGTTCTTCCCATTTCGTTCCCCTTCCATTGATTTATTATTTTCATTGGTTCTTGATGTGCTTGTTGTTGTTGTTGTTGTCATTGTTTGAACACCATCACCAGCACCACCATCGTCACTGCTATATTTTATGAAAATTCAGCCCAAACCCTTGTTTAAAGCCACCGACAGTTCAACAAAAAATGCCTCGCAGTGTATAAACTATCTTTTGTCATGTCTATCACCATCACCATTATTTGTTCTCCTTGTTATCATCATTGTAATGATCTTTGTTGTCTTCAAAGTGAATGCTATAATGAAACCGCTGTGAATTATTTACATTGTAGCGTCTTTAATATGTTGTTTATTGATTACAGCGTAATTAAGAACATGTGTTTACAAATACTAATGAGGAATGTAATTAAACATGTGAAACCGGTTGGTTCGCAGGGCAAATATCTTACAATTGTTTTCCAAATTGAATAAAGAGAACGTGTAAGCAACAATGCCATTTTTGTAATACTCCTGAAGCCAATTGCCATGATTGCTGTGTGAAATAAAGGGAAAAAAATCAACATTCTTTCTTGTATTTTCAAAAACAGGTCAATATTCCTTATCGTTTTTGTCATGCTTGATGATTACAGCTGTCAAGCCCAAACCAGCAAGACATCAGTTGAAAAGTCTTTCCATCACTATCGAAGTGTTTGAAGGTGAGTCATCTTTACACGCGACACGATTCACAAAACGGTTCCACCATGTCAAAGCTGTACAGTGGACTCCCGTAATAACGAAGTCTTCGGGACTGGCAGTTTCTTTCGTACGTTGAAGTGTCGTTACAACCGAACAAATAAAGCAATAACAATACAGAGTGGAGATAATCTTGCGGCCTAAATTTTGACTTCGATGTAACCGGAATTTCGTTATAACCGTGTTGGTTATAACGGGAGTGCACTGTATCTAAGTCGATGTGATATAGTCAATCTGTCACATTTCGTATTGCATTGAAAATTAGGTGTATGCAATTACATTCGAGGTGGATTTCAATTTATTCATATATTCCCTAATCATCCTAAACGTGATGTTTCCAGACAAAAGAGAAACATTATATGAACGGAGATTATATGGATTGGGGAAAAGTGTATTGCAACAAGAAGATTAGAGTGTTATTCATAAAAGGGGGACTTTAGAAAGATAGTGAAAAGCATGAGGGGAATAGAAGCAGAACCCTGATTGGATGTCTTACCAACAACAACAAAAAACCTCAAAGAGCCTTGACCCACACAACATGTGTCATTCTTGGCGGAATCCTTTTTAACGAAATCAGTCTGTTATACTTCCTGTTTTTGAAAGTATACTAGTATTTTGGTGTGTGTGTGTGTGTTTTTACCTGCAAACAACCAAGAATCATGAAGAGCTACAAAATGTTTAGTTACCTGAGTCACGACCAATTCTAAAATCCATCTAAAATGTTCGTGTTCTGCACAAGATTTGCAGTATCGATTATAATTATTATTGAGAACATCATTTGGTCCGATTAGCAATGAAAAAAAATATATAGATTTTAAACTAGTCATTTCAAAATCTTGGATTATACGAGGTATGTGATATGAGCAGCTCACAACGCCTTATATTTAAGTTAAGATCACACAGCACACACACACACATGCATGCCCTTGCATTGAGTTCTCTATGCCTTCATTTTGGCAGAGATGGAGAGACTCGAGATAATATCCACTTGATAATCTCATACAATCCCTCTAGGACTACATGTAGTTGGGGGCGCTGTGGCATAATGGATATGACTCCCAACTCCCATTCGGAGGACCCGAGTTCGATTCCCGCCCAGTGCTTACATCCTTGGACAAGATGTTTTTACCCACTATGTCCCTCTCAACCCAGGTGTATAAATGGGTACCTAGTAACGCTGGGGTAATAATGATGGCAGGGCCCTCTGGTAGAACAGTGACAACACTGAAGAGACTCCCTGGATAAACGAGACCTTATCATTATTGTTATAAGAGCCTTATGTCGTCAGACTCATCTCCTACTTGAGGTGCCAACAAACTCATAATTCTGGGGTGATCAATTATTACTATATGCTGGTCTATTCCTATTGAATGAACTCCCACAATACATGACTCTGTCCACTCCTAGTAACTTTAAGATTTTACTCAAAACCCGGTTGTCTAGAGAGGCATTTTTGTACAATTGTAAATGTTTCCTTTTTTCCTCTTTTCATATCTCTCTTCAAAGATATCTTATCTGCCTTTCTCTGCACCTTGAGCATGTACATACGTACACGTGTATTTACGATGGATCCCAGCACATTACAAGTTTTCATATCATATCATCATTATTATTATGAACCATCTCAAGCTATTATTACTAGTAAAGAACATTGACTCCTCTTCAAAACATTCATGAGACTCTGTGCGTGGTGACAAAGAGGATCGTGTTTCACCTTTGACCCCTACAGCTTTTCCGTGAAGCCATCAAAGTAGCTGTGTCTTACAAGGAGAACCCGACGGACTTCATGGACGAGATCATGCAGGAGCTGGAGGTAACTTGAGCCGATTTACAGTCCTCCCATTTTCTCTAGTGTTTTGTCTTCCGTTTCTTGCAGAGTGCATATTTATGTGTGATGTACACACTGACCTAAGAACAGGCACTTGTAATTATATAAAGATGATATGCATATTCTGTCCACAACACTGGTGTGATTTGCGAAGTGCAAATTTGAGGTCATGTCTTTATTTAATTAGATATCTTGTATCCACTCCACCCATCTCCCAGGCAAAGAACTGACTCTAGTTTTGATAATTTTCTAGACATATTTGGTTTCTTTGTAAATATTTCCCTTCAAATCAGGTACCATATATCCTCTTGTATGTACCCATGTTCACCGGGAACTCACTCTTTTGGAATCCAAGATATTTGAAAATTAAAAAATGAGCCCTCTTTCCCACCTGTTCAGAGAAAGCCCAAGGGGGCATTTCATGAAGCATTTTGGTCAGATATTCATTCTGACAAATTTGCTCTCCGCCAATAAGATGCAAAGATTTCAGTAGCTTATCAGAAAAAAAAAAAATCTGACAAAATGCTTCATGAAATGCCCCCCCCCCCCCCAGGTTGTGTTGCATCAGAAGTGGACACATGTAGCATTTCACATGACAATTACTATTTCAAATGTCATACACTTCATGTTTGGTAGTCTATGTGATTCTGAGATTACCTTTCTATACTTCATTTCAACCCTAAGCTACTGTACAAGCTGTTATTAGCTCACCTGAGCCAAAGGCTCAAGTGAGCTATTGCGATCGCCCTTCGTCCGGCGTCCGTCGTGCGTCGTGCGTCGTGCGTCGTCCGTCGTCCGTCGTCCGTCGTCCGTCGTCCGTCGTGCGTCGTGCGTAAACTTTTTACATTTTCATCTTCTTCTTGAAAACCCCATGACCGATTTTCATCAAACTTGGCAGGTAGCATCCCTAGGGGGTTAGGAACTCAATTTGTTAAAATGGGCACCATGCCCCACCCAGGGGGCCCCCAGAGGGGCCCAAACCCCCCAAAATTAAGGAATCTGTAAAAATCTTCTTCTCTAGAACCAGAAGTGATAGAGCTAAGTTAATACTATGAGTTAGTACATTGATGACTGTAGTATCAAGTTTGTTCATGGCAGAATCAGGGGTGCCCCCCTTGGGACCCAGGGGAGGGGGGGGGGGGTGGGGAAGGGTTCTAATGGGGCCTAAATTGTACATTTTCATCTTCTTCTTGAGAACTCCATGACCCATTTTCACCAAACTTGGCAGGTAGCATCCCTAGGGGGTTAGGAACTCCATTTGTTAAAATGGGCACCATGACCCACCCAGGGGGCCCCCAGGGGGCCCAAACCCCCCAAAATTAAGGAATCCGCAAAAATCTTCTTCTCTAGAACCAGAAGTGATAGAGCTAGGTTAATACTATGAGTTAGCACATTGATGACTGTAGTTTCAAGTTTGTTCATGGCAGAATCAGGGGTGCCCCCCTTGGGACCCAAGGGGGGGGGGGGGAGGGGGGGTGAGGAGGGGTCCTAATGGGGCCTAAATTGTACATTTTTATCTTCTTCTTGAGAACCCCATGACCCATTTTCACCAAACTTGGCAGGTAGCATCCCTAGGGGGTTAGGATCTCAATTTGTTAAAATGGGCACCATGCCCCGCCCAGGGGGCCCCCAGGGGGCCCAAACCCCCCAAATGAAGGAATCTTTAAAAATCTTCTCTAGAATCAGAAGTTATAGAGCTGAGATAATACTATGAGTGAGTACATTAATGACTGTAGTTTCAAGTTTGTTCATAGGAGATCCAGGGGTGCCCCTCTTGGGGGTAGGGGGGGGGGGGGTGGTTGGAAGGGTCCAAATGGGGGCCTGAATTGTACATTTTCATCTTCTTCCTGAAAACCTCATAATGGATTTTTGTCAAACTTGGCAGGTAGCATCCCTAGGTGGTCAGGATCTCAATTTATCAAACTGGGCACCATGCCCCACCCAGAGGGCCCCAGGAGGCCCCAATTCCCCAAATTAAGGAATCTTGAAAAAATTGGGCCCTTATTGTACATTTTCATCTTCCACTTGAGAATGCCTCGTCAAATTTTGGTAGAGCTGTGAATAATTTAGATTAGTGACTGCGTGAAAGGTGAACTTGCGATACTCAGGTGAGCGCTAGACCCGCGGGTCTCTTGTTTTTGCAAGGGTTTGATTTTTGGGAATTTTGCAAATCACTGTTGGACCACGAATTTAACAAGATCACATGAAAATGTCACCATGCACTGGGAGCATAGAGCACTAATGATAGCTTCAGTGTCAATTGGCAGGCACATCATCTCACAAAAATGTCTGTGTCCTCATTCGTGAAAATATCTGTAAGGCCCCAGTCACATATAAACACGGATCCTCACGGATCTACACGATGATCCAGGGAGTTCCGAGATAGTTTCGCCCCGATGGAGCGTCGATGAGCGTCGATATGACTGTACACATGGTATCGACACGGCAGCTACACGGATCAACATGGCAGCTACACGGCAGCCACACAGACCACCCCAGATCGCTCTGCCAACACGGCAGTCCCCGGATGACGCCGGATGTGTTTGACCTCCCGGATGTCCAAGGATGTCCAAGGTGTCAACACGGATCTCTCCCCGGATCACCCCACATCAGATCCGGGGTGATCCGGCATGTCTATGTGACTTTGGCTTATAAAGTGGAAATAACAGTTTATACAGTATTGTGTGTGTGTGTGTGTATTTGTTTGTTTGTTTTTTCGTTGAAGGGCTTAGGTTGGGTCTGCACAAGCAGCAAGCTTAAGGACCATTGGTACATAGATCTGTTTACATGTCCTCTTTGGCTCATTCTCTCTCTGTTGTTCTGTCATCAATTTGTACAGGGCATGGAGGACCTAAAGCTCTCACCAGACAGCGGCCTCGATTCAGCCACAAACTCAGAGGGCAAGGAGAACGGAAGTGCCAATGATGCTCCCTCCACATCGTCGTGACGACGATAGGCGTCGGCGGAGAGAAACCCTGCAAAGAATTGGACTCTTTGGGCCATCCCATGCCTGTTTTATTATACCAGATGCTGTATTGCCACAGCAGCAGGGTGGGGCGAGAAATGCGACGAGAGGAAAGTGGAAGAAGACCAGACGACAACAACAGCTAAAAGTTTCATCTGCAGTGTTTTTCCTCAACCATCAACAGAAACCAAGTGTCAACATCCTTTTTTTTTTTCTTTTTTGGGTCTCACCATCTCATTTTTTTTTTCTTTTTTGTAACATGAAATACTCGTTTTGAATTCCTTCTATTTTTGTCGATGTTATTTATCCTAAAATGTTCAGCTCCGTGATTTGTGATTGCATTGTCACATTGACGGCGTTGAAATGTTCCTGCCTTTCAAAGATGTTCGAGATTGTTAATGTCTCTACCGATAAACAGAATTGTGATCATATTTGTCTCATCTGTTTATTTTTTTTTTTTTTTCGTTTAAAGGAAGTGTGCTCCTTGTTAGTAGGAGAATCTTTCCACTTTTCATTTGGCTTAGGTTTGTCTAGTCTCAGTGAATTTGACCAAGGAAAATTGAAATTGGGATCAATATGCTCTTTTTTAAAGATATATGATGAGGGAATAGTGTGGGTGTAGAAGCATATCTTTTCTTCTTTTTTTTTTGTAGAAGTCAAAACCAATGCAGTAGAGGGCTCAGCTTATTCAACTGAGCTTTCTTATCAATGCACTAAGAGGTTGAAAGAGGAAAATGTACCTCAAAGGCAATGTTTATAGTTGGTTGGTTGGTTGGTTGGTTTGTTGGTTCTTGGAGTGCTGCTGCCTAAAGCCAAGATTACTTGCTCAAATGCAGTATGAGGAATGTCATTCTTCATTGCATAAAAGTATTGTAGAAGTGATAGATAACACTTAGTGAGGTGATTATGATTCACACTGAACTCTTTGAAGAACTTGTCTTTAGACCACAATAGTTCCCAAGGCTTAAAATACGTTTGAACTGTGCGGTGTAGTGAAAAGGAAATATTAACAAAGTGTTGCTATGACTTGATAGACGTGTGACACAACCTGCATTCTGAAAATGCTTGACAACTATATGTAAGCAGTAACATTTAAAATTATGTGTTGCATATGTATATATATCACATATATATTTTTTCCTGAAACACTCTTGTGAGGTAACATTGAAGGATGGTGATATGAACAAATTATGGTCTAGACTTTTACTTTGCTCAATTTGCTTTCAAATGCTTGCATCAAACCATTAAAAAAACAACAATACTTATTCAACGCTAGGGTACATTTTGAAATTGTGTAAGTAGATTTAATGGAATTTAATAGAATTTCTGCATTTTCTCAAGTGTCAGACAGAGAAATTTGCCCTCTCTTTCCTAGTATTACCTGTCTGAGGCAAAATGTCTGTTCATGCAGTTAGGGGTAGGCAATTTAGCATGCAGTTCCTCTTGAAGGTGGTTTCTGCTGTGACGAGTGCCAAGCTTCAATGATGCACCAAGAACAAAATTCAAAGATTTGACTTTTGCCCGGCAAATGAGTTACTTGTTTACATATCCCTTGGCATCCTTGGCAACATTTGCTGCCTTGATTTTTATTGGGACTGGTAGAGTCCATAACACCTTCACAAAATCAGAAAGATGCACAAATGTGCTATTTTGACAGTAGAACAAAGAACAATCGTTCAGTGTAATGTCGGACCGCATCCAATGCAATTTGCTTGTTACCGTGGAAATGGGTCTGGAGTGGTGTGTCTTGTGTGTAAACCAAGGCCAGTTTACTGCTCAGTTCTCAGTGGTGCAGACTCAAAATTCTATACTTGGTTTGTTTTATAAAGGGCAGAATGAGTGAAGGTTTAAAGATTGTTTGTTGTTTTTAAGGTGAAGCAAGAGAATACCAAACAATTTAGCCGATATTCACAAAGTTTGTTTGAATTTTGTCCAGGGATTATGCAAATTTTATCTGCGTAAATATGTGTTACAGATCACGTGTGGCAACTGACATTCAATAAGTAACATACGCCGATACGTGCATGTTAAAGATAAGCCTATTTTGTGCTTCATTTAGTCCATGAACATAACTTTAAACCATGGAATTTGATTTACTCTACCTTGTGAATTTGGGTCTTTGAATCTGGGTACTCTTTCTACACAACCACCTTGATTGCAGAAAATTGCCGTTCACCTTGAAACCTTGTTGATTGATTGTTATCATAATCACAATCACAGTAATCGTATTCACTAATCTAAATTGAGTGATCTAAATGGTCATTTCAATGAAGTCTGTTTTTGCCTTTTTTTGTTTGTATGTGAAATGCTGATATAAAACCAGATATAAAGTATTCAACTTCTGGGATGCACACTCAGTGACTACCAAATATGTCCTCTTGTGTAGAGCTGAGTTCCCTTTCAAGAAATATTTGAATCCACCCTTCACTTATCCCCAGTGGATTTACCTCATGTAAGAGGTACAGAGATTGATATCAGTCTTGTAGTTTGACTCTCCTCGTAGGATAAATGGAAAATTTTATGGCTCATTTTAGTGATGCCATGTTTGTATAACATACCTTTAGTGTTAGATGCATATGAGATTGATTTGCATTGAGTGACATTTAGTTTTGCTGAGATACTGAGAGTAGGGTGGTCCTATGTCGCACTCTACAGCCATCAGTGCCAATGCACTTACTAGTGGGTTTTTACTTTACCGGCATTTTACAAGCCAGATGAATACAACTACTAAAACAAACATACAACAGATTGAAATATTTTAAAGCAAATGGCTAGTGAGCAGTGCTCCAGTGTTGTTTTTGTTTGCAGTTGTATTTTCCTCAACAAGGATGAAGACACATTCAAAGTTGTATAATCTACGTTGTATCTTGGGAACCTCACTGATGATGTGTGCTCAGGAGCACAATGGAACCATGTTCATGTTCCAAATTATAGGGCCTACCTAAAAATTAGCCTTAGCCAAGACTCCTCTCTTACCCCAATCTATATATATTTTTTTCTTTTATTTGTCACTTCTTGTATTTATCACTGTCAAGTCATATTCATTTATTTATTCCTTTTTTTTTTTTTTTGACAGGTTGCATGTAGAAACTGGGCTGTGAATATATGAACACAGATCCTTTTTATCTCTAAGAGTTCAGGCAATGGGGTAATCGATTGTTGGTTGTTTACTCAATGTATTGATGCTGTGGAATGCAGTACCGTGTGCGATATTCATTGCTGCGGGCAAGCTTCCTGCAAGCTTTGCAAGTATTAATATATGAGCAAGTTC
>NW_027273675.1:0-14128 GCF_040938485.1 Diadema antillarum | reverse complement strand
CACTTAATGTGTAGCAACCATCCGTAGTCCTTTGCGTATCTATGTAGCAACGTTTTGGCATCCCTTTCAAGCGAAATTTCATTACGAGGAGAAATTTCATACAGTCTCGAGTATCTTGTTATACATTGTAATGGGGTTCACCTGTAGCTGCAAGCCATGCAGTTGTGTTTCTTGTATCCTGTATTCCAGTTCAGCTTGTGTTGATGAGTTATTGTGCCTCCATTTACTGCTCTATTTTCATTTCTTTGGTGTTTTTCTTTTTTATTTGTGTATTTGTGTGTACCATATGGACTTTGAACGTACGTGGCACATATTGTTGAGTATAAGAGAGTTTAAGAGTTTAAAGTGCGTGTCTGCATTACCATGACGTTGGAAAGATACTGTATGAACATATTATACACCAGATATTTTTTTTTCTTTTTCATAAATAAATGCAACTTCACCACTGTGGTGATTGTCATACCTGTGTACTGTAATTGATTCTATTTCTGTTCTTTGTCTTTTTTTTATTGGGGGGGGGGGATGGGTGGGGGAGGTTATTTTCTTCATTCAAGAAGATGTCATTTCATAGGTTTAGTGGTGATTTTACTCACAATGTTTGTATGTTTGGATTTGGATTTAAAGAAATGCTAAGAATATATATATATGATACATGTACAATTGTATGTGTATGTATAAATACATATATATATCTGTAGATATAACAGGATTTTTGTTTGTTTGTTTGTTTGAGGAGCAAGAGTTTACACAAAGTTCCGTTATAAGTTTCATGGCATCATATATTGGACCAAATACTGGAGGTAGTGTGGCATTTACATTGATATTAGGCAAACCACATGTACTTGAACTTCATTTCAAGAGAGTATAATGAACAAGAACTTATTTGAAATGTTGACTCTCATGTGGACTTCTATTTATCTATCTTTCTATCTATCTATCTATCCATGTATTACATAATATATATATGTATATATATTTATATATATATATATATATATATATATATATATATATATATATATATATATATATATATATATATGTGTGTGTGTGTGTGTGTGTGTGTGTGTATGTATATAGTGAAAGGAATTAGACTTGAGGCAGACGTTGCTCTCGCCCGCATACGTTTGGGAAGGGACAATCTCTCGCACTATATATATATATATATATATATATATATATATATATATATATATATATATATATATATATATATAACATTCTCAAGTGGTATTTGATGTAAACAGCTCAGCTCTTGTCTGTCGACAAAGATCTTTGAGTCTAATCTGCGCATGAGCAAATACTGGTCATCTGAGTAAAACAACATAATGAGACACCGAGCTGTCATGAGCTACGTCGTGCGCAGAGCCTGAATGGTTTCTTTACGTTGTAGTAAAAGAACATTTTCTTCCCAACCAAGGGACCTTGTTAACATAAAAAGCAAGTGAGATAATGTGAGTGCATGGGGGATGTCTAGCTCTACACTTGTTCTGTTTCGATGGCTTAAAATTGGGGTCATTTGAAACACTGCAAATTGGTCTATTAACAAAATTGACACACAAAAAAAGAAAGAAGCAAGAACATGAATAACTCTGAGATATGAACATTTGTGTAGGCCTAAATACTATTATGCATTTGTTTGTTTGCTTTTCTTTTCTTTTCTTCTTTTCTTTCTTTCTTTAATTTATGTATCATTTTTTTTCTTTTCTTTTCTTTCTTTTTTTTTTTGGGGGGGGGGGGAGGGGGGGGGGGTTTAGAACTAACTATAAAAACGTATAAATTACCTGTACAGTGCTTTGTACATCTGAAGTATTACTTCGTAGAGCGGTATTGTCCTATTATGTAATGTGTCGTATATATTTTTCCTCGTATCAGAAGGTAATGAATCCCCACACATTACACATATCATTGCTGAAAAAAAGAAAGAAAGAAATTCTAAATCTCACATAGATACTGTAATTCCCTGGGCGTAAATATGTACTGAATTGTGTGTGTGCCTGTACACAGTCATGTATGTAACGATTACAGCCAAAAACTGCAGGAAGCAGGAGCGTAGATATAAGGAAATACATCGAACATCAGGATCTATGAATAATTGATATGGTTTATTGATACATGTACATATAAGCACACAAATCAAGTCAATGGCATTCGGTATACTGCATTAGTAGACCTCTGTACAATCGTTGTTCTTCACGTATCAATAGCAACAGCTTGATCATCTATAGGAGCCAGACTTAATTCACGATGTTACTTGATAGTTTGAGTAAGTGCTTAGGAAGAACAGGGCAATATAATCGGAAATATTTACAATATCTCTACCAAAAGATATGCAAAATTTAATACATGATCAAATTAGGATTCCTGGGAAATCCAAAGTAATTCATCGTAGATGAGATATCACTCATATTACTCAAAGGGATTAGCTACGAAAGTCGTGAATAAACCATGTCCACTAATGCTACATAATTATCATAAACCTCGGAAGAAATGGGGAAAAAAGAGAATAATGTAAAATCTGACAGGACAAAGCATATTTGTGTGTGCAATAGCTTGTACAATATTGACTCCTCGTATGAAAACGAGGTGAAAAGAGAATAGGGGATGATGATGATGATGACGATGATGATGATGATGATGATGATGATGATGATGATGATGCAGAAGAAGACAAGGAGGAGGAGGAGGAGGAAGAAGATACGGAGACGCATTATAGTCAGAATGAGGAACAGAGGTCGGATGCGAGATTTAGAATTAAAGTGTAAGATAGCACAATAGTAGGAATACTAATTCCACATCCTTCGCACTCTATACGGTAAGACACCTAAACAAATTGTAGGTAAAATACAAAATGAAAAATTATATATATTGAATGAGTGCAAAATTAAATGAATGAAATGCGCCTGGACAAGACCAAAACGGCGTACTTGTATTTGATCATGCAAACATTGAATACGCGTACGTTTTACAATATTGAGGAGTAATAATGTTATACAATAACCACTTGTTATAAGAATAGGAAGATATCCTTTTTTAATTAATGGAAATGATAAAAGATTAAACGAAGAAGGAGGTACGCAAGTTCTGGCTATGTCAGGAATCTTTCAAGGAATGCCCCCTTTATTTATATTTCCCCGGTTCTATTTTGATCAGTGACTCTTGCAAATATTATATAAAATAGAAAGAAATATTTCATACAAAGTTTTCGACATTTTGATTAATGTACACTCCTAAGAGTTAAACAACATCAATTAAACATTAAACAACCGAACAAAGGAAAACAATCCAAAACTGCACACAAACAAACAAACAAACAAAGAATCATACAAGGAGACGGACGGACAATATGAAAACATAGCAAACGACAATGTATGTCAGAGAGAGAGAAAAAAAAAAGAAAGAAAGAAAAAGAAAATCTCTCGAGGCATAAACTTCAAGAAATCTTTCCAAGTTCACCAGTAGAGACACAAACCACACAATGTCAGATCGCGTCATGAACAAACTCTATGACCTCAGTTAGCTATAAAGCAGCATTTGTTAATGATGCACCTGTTAGTGCACTTCGACAATATCGTGTGAACTGAGATAAGTACATTTTTCTTGGTTTTGTTTTCTGCGATCTTGAGCGAGTTATTGCTGTACACTCTAGTCTCTATGATCGTATATTTGCAGCACAGCGGATCAATTTGATATGACAAAGCTTTCACAATAATGATCATTGTGTTTTGAATAAGGCAAGTACTTTCTAGTGAAAATTAGCAGCAGAAAACATTCACGTGTAAAGGTAGTTTACAAGATTTGTAAGAGGGCCTGTTTATAGAGCGAGATAAATGCGAAACTTTTGTTAGTGTGCAGGTTTATCTGGCAGACATGCATTTTAGTGAAAAAGTAGCGGAGAGGACAGAGATGACATGTCAATGCATTCATGTACAGTCTCTGGATCTCTTTTTCTGTGTGTAATTTAACAGTGGCTACTTCGTTGCGACTTCGTGTTCATTCACCTCTCGTCGCTGGTTGGTTGTAATAGCAATCTTGGCTTGATTTACGTAAGTACTACTCCGTTTGTCAATGACTGGGATTAGGGTAAGGGTTTGAGTTTGAGTATGGAGAAATGGATATGGATTGGCGTTTGCCTTGCCATGTTTACGTTTTGATTAGGTTAATGTTTAGTGAAATTGTCCTTGCTGATGATTAAGACAAAAAGGGGACATTGATCAAAGAGCAGTGACATCACACGAAATTGCGAAGGACTTTAACCAGGAGGGATATAGTCAGGACAAACGGTTGGGCAATAAATTTGTCAAGTCTACGATGTGGCTGGATGCAGCAAAGACAGAGACGGTATTGCCATACATCCCATAAATCAAGCAGTAAAATCAGTCACGTCTCTATATACTTTGTCCTGGCAAGATAATTATACATACGTCACAATTTGTCAAGATCAGCGCACGCGCAATAGAGATCACATTTGAGCGGTACATGTACACGGAGTTGAGTACTCTTGTAAAACGCCAATTTAAAGATATCAATACAGGGCATCAATCTTACACAAGGCAGTTCTCAGATAAGAACCAGGACGCACGAATACTTTTGGCATTCTGTCGCAACGTTTGTTTTAACAAACCATTTCAGCACAAAAAAATAAATAACTAATATATCAATCTTCTGTATTATTGCGGTACGATAGGGAGGAGTTTTCAATGACTTTAAGACCGTCACAAAGGGTACACTGCAAAAAGTCCGGTGTTAAATAGTGAACACCGAGCTGGTGTTAAATTTTCGGTGCTCATTTATGGTGTTAGATTAACACCAACGGGTGTCATTTCCAAATTTTAAACTGTTTTTTGAAGAGTTTCTTAGTAACTGCACTTCTTGTTGATTTTTAATTTAAACAAGACGATCAAGAATTTTACATTAAAATACTCGATTTTTGAAAAAAATGTGAGAATAAATTTACACCAAAGTAACACCAGCTGGTGTGGTCTCTTATTGAAGCTGGACGGGTGTTAAACCATTGATATTAACACCAACAAATATCAAATCAACACCATGTGGTGTCATTTTTGAATTAACACCAGTGCAGTGTCAAAATAACACCAGGTACAGTGTCAAATTAACACCACGAAGTGTCAGGTGAACACTTTTCAACACCATCACAGTGCATTTTTAACACCTGTGGGTGTGGTCCTTTATTGAAGTTTGATCGGTGTTAGATTTAACACCCGTGGTGTTAAATCTAACACCGATGTTTTTACAGTGTACTGAGATTGGAAATACGTAAAATAGTAACATATCCTGTAGGAAAGTATCTTTTTATAACGAGAATGCCAGTTGATATTATGATATGTCTCTTTGTATAGGGACAAAGTCACAGTGAATGGTAACGTACAGCCCAAGCCTGTTATGTGCTAAGGGTACATTCACAATGCCGTTCATTCTGTTCTCCCATTTTATTCCCTCCAATTAACACCACCGAGCATTGGCCATAGTACAATGGAACATTGAATGGGTATAATGTAAGGCTCTGACTAATGCTGACAATGTATTTTACATGACTTCTTTTCACGTGTCTGCTGAGGGGAACTTTTTTGTTCTGTTTACCACACGTGTTTGGCTATTAATCTCTGGAGTCACTCCTGCAGCGAAAAGGGGCCATCATACCTCCAGTGATTATTTCATTTCCTTTCATCAATCTTCACCAGGGTTAGAAAGACGCCATCCCTGGGTCGGAGGGTCGTGGAGTTTAAAGACAGATTTGCGCAGCTCATCCTCATCTTCGCGTTGTCGGGACGTCAACTATACAGCAGCTGACCGTTGCTACCACAAAGTTTTCCTCGTGAAATAAAATAATTTACAGTTGCATGCAGTAAAGATGCTGTATGATCTGCCTATAGTGTTTGGACTCTCTATTTTGGGTATCATTGCCTCTAAAGATCTTTCTTTAGGAAACAAAGTAAATCCCCATTTACGATGGACACCACGCTCTTCTCACATATTCTACGTGCTCGACACTCAACGAGTATTAAACGTAGGGCCTACTACTAGAGTAGTACTTTATTTTTGTAGTACACTGTAGTTGTGGATCAATAAAGAGCCTAGCTTGGCAAAAAGCCCCGGTCTCAACGCGTTTGTCCACTTTCGCAATTTTCTCATTGCAAGGATGACTGGGTCTACTGAGTCACCTCCCTGGTCCATGCCGGCGGAGGTCAAAAGTCAGCAGTGTCTAGGACAATTGCAACAGACGCAGTATTCCCATCATCACAGCCTGTCCATCTCATATCTAGACCTTTCAAAGAACGGTAGTGATAATGCTCTCGTAGACTGCATGTACGCGTCCTCTCACAAGCGCCCTCCTTGATCGGCAGGTCATCATAACTCCGCTATGTCGCTTCTGGTAGATTTCTTGGTAATGACGGCATCGGAGTCGGTTGTGACGTCAGGTTTCCGTCGGCACGTGACCATTGTCAAACAGAGACATGCGAATCTGCGGACGCAACCATTGGTAGAAACAGACTTTAGAGAAAATTCGTTCATTAACCTTAACCAATGAATGAGCTATGTACACTATTATTTGAATAAACATTTTGCGTTCAAAAAATTACGCTGTGCTTGTGATTGTGGACAATATTATTTTTGTTGGAAATGGAAAAATAAAGAAAACGAAATGAATAAGGCATTCGTGAAGTAGAAACGACTGAATAAAAAGACTTGTACAATGTAGATACTCTGTGGAAATCATTCACAGAATACTGAACCAATAAAAAGAATTCCATTTTTAGCATTTTTTATAGATAAATTGTTATTGACGCGTATCTTCTTTAAAGAGTATTCGCTCGCAGTGTTTTTAAAATTTTCGTTACCACCATTTTGAAAGTGAATTGCATCTGACCTTGGAGTGTAGTCTTCGCCTGAGGCTCGGCTAGATAAAATCCCTTGCCAGAGATTACTCCTTCACTTTGCTCTCTCGTTATGTCACTGACAAAACCTCATGAACGACAAACATATAACCATTTAACCCGTTTGGACTTGCGATTGCTATGCATTATCATAATAATATCTGAAAATTGTAATTCTACTGGTTGAAAGACAGGGAAAATGTGGTTCTGAAAAAAGGTCTGCCTCCCTTGTTTTAATGAAAACATGTCTGATTTGGCGCAACTTACTTCTGCACGTTACACCTTCGGTAGATGGCTACCAAATGGCTTTAACTGAGCATAATTCGTTAAGACAAGATTTATAAAGACAAGATTAACAATTGTTTCTTTTCGTCAAGTTGGCAGCTTTCCTGCCGTGATTGATGCCTTTTGTATATTGTTGTTGTGTTTTAAAGAAAGAGAGAGAGAAAAAAATACATTGCAAATTATTGCATATTCCCTACTAATATGGCAGACGAAAATCAAATATTCGTGTAATTTATAGAGCAATAACTATTCATCATGACAATGATTATAATAATGGCATTGCAAAGTTCCATAACTGTTTATCAGGTTTCATCAGTAATCATCTTTAAAGGGGTGCACGTCACGAGACAGACACCCACGAGTCATACAGCCCACGAGTAACACAGCCCACGACTTATACAGCTCAAGAGTCATACAGCCCATGAGTTCGACGCTAAGCAAACAAGACCCACGAGACCGACACATTAAGCCCAGTGATGTAATGTCGAACGCGTTGGCAGTTTTTACCTCGTGTCGAACTTATAGGCTGTATGACTCATGGATCTTCTTTTTTTTTCAATGTCGAACTCGTGGGCTGTATGACCCGTGGGCGCCGGTCTCGTGGGATGATCCCCTTTTAAAGTTGTGGCCGAGGAAACTTTTAGTCCATCAATTTTGACAGCGATTTGAAAGTAGATTTGGCAATCCTGCTATGCAGTGACGTAATTTATGTTATTAATTTTGTTATAATCACTATACAGTTTTATTCCCCAAATCTATTCATTAGATCTTTTAAAACAACCGAATAATTCAGACTCCAGAGTAGGATGATTAGTTCTGTTTTAAGTATTAACTTCATTGCCATGCTAAATTCCTGCGGTGTTTGCCGAAAATGGAATGATTTTCGTACAATGCATTGGTTTGCATATATACAGTTTAGGATAGATTTTTTAAAAGTACTTTTTATTTCTGAAAATAAGCAGAAATGAAATAGCACCGGATTCATTTAGTTTTTTTCTTTCAGCACGGCAACAGCGGTGCTATTTGAATAGATTGCTTTGCAACAGGTCATAAGAAATCGGATTAAAGTACATCTTATCCTTCCATCCTCCCTCCTCCTCCCGGCTCAAAACATACCGTTTCTTCTTATTTATGAAAATTAATGCGTCAAAACATATGACGCACGAGTGACAAATATAAAAACGTTGGCATACGGATGTGAACTCAACAGCAATAGAAACAATATGTCATGGAAACATTGACTTCACGTTAGTTCAACAGTGATGAATAAAAGTGCAGTGTAATATAGATAATGAAAAAAATATATAAATACTTGCAGAACTTTCTGTTCAAAACTTAAAAGTATACGATGGATTTTGTGAAACGTTGATGAAACTAGCATCGGCCAACCACCATTGTTAATGAAAAGCCAAAAACGACAGGATAACTAACATTGGAGAAGCATATTACGTCACAAGGTACGTTACATGACGAGAAAAAGGAAACAAGTAAGGGAAACTCATCATTGTATCTCATGCATCTGGATTATTGCATCACATTTTGTTTTTTAAGGTGAAGCTCAGTTCTGTGAGAAAAAAAAAAAACTTTTACGTTGTGTGGGACGAAATGTTTCAACTGAAGAGTCCATCTACAATCCAATATGGCGGTGAATAAAAAAATAAACCCATGCACGCATGTCTTGGTAAGAAGCTAACCTACATAATCATGGCGACACACTGTTTTCCCTACAAAATTTAATTCAATTTCATTTGATATTTTATTCATTACACGCTTTATTCGTTCAGAAGCCAAATTACTATTGCAGGTGATCATTCATTTGATTATTTACTTATTCTCGCCCCCCTCCATTTCTTGTTCTGGTGGTTTCAGTCTGAATCCCCTTGTGTCGATCAGATAATCATATTCCTATGTCAATGAGTACAGGTGACTTGACAAAGTTTGTCAGTCAAGTGAAACATGGTAAAGAAATGAAATAAAAAAAAAACTAACGACTCTACATTTCCATTCCCATCCTTATCTAATTTGTACTAGCATAATATCTTTATGTGCGTATTAAGAAAATACAATTATGTTTTCTTCACTTTGTTACTCATCATCACATGTATTTTGTTAATTTACGTTTTTGCAACTACTACAAACATGTTCTGCTTATACGTTGTATACAATTTTCTCTATTTATTTTGATGGAAATGAAAATGAATTTGAGCTTTAAACTTTGAACCCATTTCGTTTTCTTCGATTTCAGTTCTACGATTGTCCAAAACACTTATACGTACTGGACCAACATGAGGTCAGCAACAATCAGTGGAAGTAAGATTGATGGGTTAACTCTCTTGCTTATATAATACAATCGAGATGTATCTGCAGAGCGTCATATCAATTTGGTTCGATGAGAGCTGAGCTGGTCTCAATGTACATTGGATGATAGAGGGAGTGGTCTTTAATCTCTTTGTGATGACTGGTTTAATTGTCATTCTGGGAAATTAAACAACGCATTGATGTACAAAGATACAACAACAACAGCAACAACAGAAAGGAACCAACCTACAATCAAATTTGATTAAGGCATGACACCCTGTCTTCGATATGCAGACCTATAGATTTCCGTATGAATAGCGTGGAAAGTATGTGGAGCCGGTTTATGGTCCAGAACATAGCGACGTGTAAACAGGGAGAGAGAGAGAGAGAGAGAGAGAGAGGAAAAGCTTCAATGTTCATCTATTGTACCTTCAACATAGTTAATTGATCAACATTATAGCGGCTAAATTTTAGTCTCAATTTGAGGCAGAAACGTCTAACTGCGATTCCATTCAATGCAAGAAATTTGATTGTAGTGAACCTCTGAATGGTTTATTGCATACGACTCACTGCTTAATCATAATGAGTGTGCATAAAGGAAACCGTAAAACTTGTTGTTTTTGTCAGAGAAACTGGAAGAGGTTCCAAAAAGCTGCATAATGATTTAATTTCAGTATAACAAATTTGCACCGACGAAATTGTTTTGTCAAGGTAAGAGTTAGAAACGAAGGTATAAAATGTTATTCAGCTGTGATTATTTACATTGTCGTACATGGAGGCTAACTAATACACTAAAGAAAATGTCAAAGAATAATGAACATTTCGCAACCTCGCTGACTTTGTCTGAAATGCAAACAAGTTGTTAAATCGCATAAATCAGCATAAATCAGCATGACATGATTTATCGGGCATTTGTGTATTAGCCGTAAACACAGCATCCCTAAATGAAAGGCCTAGATGGTAAGAATTTCTTTTTTTCAAACGTGCCGTGCATGATTATTTTTGTTCTTTTTATTACGTGAAGCTCCCCGACCAACGTTCACTGAATGCCCTACGCTGGTTATTGTCCCACTGTTGCCGCGGCAAAACGTCGCCTATGTCAACCCCGTGGTGGAAGCCCGTAACGACCAGGGCACTGCCGTGCAGTTCGACGTCATCAGTGGACCGCTGTCGTCCCTGCCGGAGATCGTCGAATACAGCGAGGAACTACGGGACGGTGTCTCGGTAACGCTCAGGATTAGGGGTGCTCCAGACGCAAGCACAGACTGTGTTTTTACTCTTCGTCTAACAGGTATGTATTCGAGAAAAAAAAATCACTAAAAGCAAAGCTGCCTAAGAGTCTGTACAAAGATTTATGACAACGCCAACCAAATTCAAAGTATTGTGTTGTTTGTTTGCCTGTTTGTTCATTTACCATCTGAGAAGATGGCTGGTAAGCCCATATTCAGCTATGTTAAGCTGGTCTTCCATGGGGTCCAGTTGGATTTGACGTGGGACCACTTCACCGGGTTAAACAGCCTGATCTTTGCGATGAATGAATGAAGCGGGATCTTTTACGTGTATGAGTTGTTACTCTCTCATACACGAGACCTCCATTTTATGTCCTATCCGAGGGACTGCACTCTATATTGTGTGACTGCACTCTGTCGGAAAGAGCTATTGCTGCGTACACAAGTGTAAAGCTAAATAAGTTTTTTTTTTTTTTTTTTGTTCAGAGCATTCTGTTTAGGCCACTGTTTGTATTTTAACAACACACAATCACTTACGATTGTACAGTACAGACTAATGGTGAACGAGATACATTTCTTTCTTGTCAGATCAAAATAAACATAACTAAAAAACAACAATATTCTAAAGTAATAGTTTAATAAGGGCTCCTACGGTCGTTCTCCTTTGATGCATTGCTTAATACGAAAATCTGTTGGGAACATAGTTTCTACGGGCATTTCAAAACCTCTGTCATTAGAAGAAAAAATATGAACAAACAAATAGACAATCGAACAAATAAACGAGAGAGTAGAACATATTAATTGATCGATATCTTTCAGATGAGGAGAAGCCAAATATCACATGTCCGTCGAACCAGGTGTTCGAGACCAGTCGCTCAAGTGAGGCAGTCTTCTGGAGGCCCGCTGTCTCCTCCGATAACGTCGCTCTCAGGAGTTCCCTGCCCATCGTTTACTCGCACGACAACGGCACCGTTCTCCCCGTGTCGGACGTCCCGGTCGTCATCATCGCAACCGCCTACGACTCGTCCGGCAACTCGGCGTCGTGCAATTTCAGGGTGCAGGTTCGAGAGATAGGTCAGAAACGGTTTCTGGATTACAAACAAACAAAACATCGGCATTCAGGGAAGCACTCGCCTAGATATCAATTCTCTTAGCCCAATAAGTAATTGTTGGTGTAGCAAGATGAAGTCCTTAAAGATTTGTAGAGAGGTGATTTAATGACGTATATTTATTTTTATTGGGGAAAAAAATGTACGTACGCATACTACATCCTAAGAACATGATCTGTATCATCAACAAGTTGTGTTTTTTGATAGAATGTATACATCTAATCTGATATTCAAATATGTATATATATTTTTTTTCTTTTTTTTTTTTTTAGCCACACAGCATATTGCGCTCTTCATCATGTACAACGATGTTATCCTCCCCTCCCCAGCCCTTTCGGACATCTTTAAAATTTTCTTCCATCTCGAATCCTTTAAAGGCGACTATGGTTGTAATGATTTCTCTGTACATTTTTTTTTCGTTAAAAGCAACAAGCATGACCAGAAATCGAACAAAACATCCCCCTTGTACCATAATTATTTCTTTTGTGTTGTTTGAACTTGAACAAAAGACGACAACAACTTGCCTTATATGCAAGGATGTCCCAACGACGATATCGTCACGTATCCCCTGGTACCCGGGACCAACTACGGCATTGTTGACATCGACGTTCAGGGCCGCGATGCCGGCGGCCAGACGGTGCCTGTAGTGCAGACGGAACCCGTAGACGTCCGCCTGCCCGGCATTATTGAGTACACTGAGAGCTTCGGAGCCGGAGTGCGGTTCACGTACACCGCGAGCGACCCACGGACTGGCGACAGGAACCAGTGCAGCTTCATCCTCAGGCTACAAGGTTCGTTTCTCTTTCTGATTTCGTGAAAATAAGACAAGACGGCTGGATAATCTAGTATATTCAGATACACTATCTTAGTGCCGTTGGTCTTCCATGGGTACCAGTCGTATGTATTGTCTGCGTAAGAGGCGAACAACAGATGTGTTACAATTCTATACACCCTGCTCTTTGCGATGAATGGATGAAGGGGGATTTTTTTTCAATTCGTCCGTAGGTTGTGACTTTCGGCGATCACATAAGAGACCTCCATTTTTTTTCTTATCTGAGGAACTTTCTCTGAGATTGTTTGAGTGTATGTGTGTATGTGTGTGTATGCATGTGTGTGTTTTTTTATTCAATCTGCATTGCGTATACGATACCGTAATTTGTCACTAGACACAATCTTGCTAAATGATAAATGCTAAATTCATTTGATTTTCAGATTAATGATCATTCGTGAGGAGAATAGATATGGACTCTTTTACGGTGCATTGATGATGATGGCCCCATAACCAGTGATAACTCCATATTATGACCTCTGTAGCTTGCTCACAATATGCCTTTTTTCCCCTTCTCTCACTCATTCGTTGTTCCCTAAATGTAAACATTTTTACCACTGTTATTGCAAACGAAATGAAACATTATACTATTTCAAATGATATTTCTCTTTTTTTTACATTGCGAGAGGAGTGATTTGGACTGAATTAATTTGAATTTAATTGGCATCTATCAAATCAAATTAAACGCTCGGATATGTCCATGTACTGAATGATAATCAAGTGTCACCCACTGTCAGCAACGGGAACATTTTGTAGAAACTTTTGATTCGAGTATTTGCTTTATACGCATACAATGTATATTTTTTACACGAAAGTACTGCCTGTGCCCCAAAATTCGTCTACGAATAGTCTAGTTGCAGGTTCCCTACTTCAACTTTGTTCACTCGACTTTGCGACGACGTGAGTATGATTGCTTGATTATTATCTGAAAGTTCTCGCCCTGCACACAATGCAGAATACTACAGTAACACATTAATGTGTTCACAAGTATAGGTTGCAGTGCTGTTTTTTCCCCAGCATGTATGGTTTTTTTTTTACATTTTGCAATCATAACACATGTGTTACAATGGCAGACGGCGAACCTCCGGAAATCACGTGTCCCGATAACGTAAGAGAGTTGACGACCGCCGACGAAATGGCTGTCGTCTGGCAGGCGGCCCAGGCGCGGGATAATCTGGCTTCAGATGGCGAGATAACCTTCACCTACCGACCGGAGAACGGTTCGAATTTTCCCGCGGCGTTCCCGCCTCGGATGACTGTGGTAACCGTTGAAGCCAGGGACTTTTCCGACAACGTGGCGCAGTGTCAGTTTCTCGTTTCGCTCCAACGAGTGGGTGAGTGTGTTGTCATGCGTCAATAGCTACAGAGATGTGTACGATACTAGTTTGTCGAAATAAAAAAGAACAGCAACGCAATTCCTTCTTGAACTTTGGTCCATTTTACGCCAGAACTCAATTTCTTTGATAGGTTTTCAATAATTTC